>NW_006789542.1:2044703-2046029 GCF_000442215.2 Lipotes vexillifer | reverse complement strand
CAAAAAAAAAAAAAAAAAAAAAAAAAAAGATCAGGGCCCTGGCTTTTTATGGGTGCATACTAGTTTTTGAAACACAAATGTCTCCCATTCCCCATCTGCTACAGCCCTTACACATTAAAAATACCTAAAGATACAAAGCAGACCAGCAGGAGACATTTGTAACATGTAAAAGAAGTAACTAATTTCTGGAATGTAAAAGAACACCTTGCAGAGCAGAAAAAGAAAAAGAAGGAATTCGACAGAAAATGGACTAGGGATATGAAATAAGAAGACTCCAAGTGGCTAACGAGTATAAGGAAATTCAGTGTTAGTAGTAATCAGAGAAATGTGGATTAAAGCAAAAATGAGACTTTGTTGTTCCAGGTTAGTTACACGAGTGTGTTCTGTTCTAAAAATTTATTTACCTGTACACTTAGGATATTTATCTTTGTCTTATGTTTATTATATTTCAACAAGAAGTTAAAAAGGATTGAAAAGTAAAAGCAGTAGAATAACATATAAAAAGAGAGACACCAATGTATACCCTTACAGACTGACAAAAATTAGACAACTGAAATGATATTAAATACTATCAGGGATGTAAGGAAATGCAATACCTCTTACACTCCTAGTGGAAATATAAACGGGCACCATGTTGGGCTGCACCCCACAGGCCTGCAAGTCCCATGCTTGGCCAGCTACAAGACGGAAGAGTCAGCAACAGAGACATAAATGGTTTAATGGATGGGTGATCTTAAGTGTCTAAAGCAAGGTCCTAGAGCGAATCCCCACCGTGTATGGCAGAACACGGCAGTAGTCTTCGTTACCGGGGGAGAGGAAGGTTACCAGTTATAGAGGAAATTGACATCTGGCTGGCTCACTGGTTGCCAAGGAAACCAGCAGAGGGGCATGCCCCTCACTGCCCCTTTGATAAGCTATCCTGGTGAAGATGTTCTGATTTAAGATTAGAACAATCACTAGATGGGGCAGGGGCAAGAAAGTAGGAAGGTCAGTCATGTGAGTAGGGTGTAGGTGAAGCAGGTACTGGTTAAGCAGGGATGTACAGAGAGCAATTCCAGGGGGAGAAGAATCTGGCACTGTTAGTATGGAACTGAGGATTCTCAAACTCTAGGACACAATTCCATTCCTGGAAATACACCAAGAAACTCTCATTCAGGTCCACAAGGGAACATGCATAAGGAAATCAGGATCAGTAACAGTTCTTTGAATCCGATATTAAAAAAAAAACAAATGAGATATTACACATAAAGTGCTTGGGACAGTACCTTTTCATACTGTTGATCACACAATGGGTTAGTTAATTGGAAAAAAAAAAAAAAAAAAAAA
>NW_006789542.1:1957893-2044175 GCF_000442215.2 Lipotes vexillifer | reverse complement strand
GCTTGGGACAACCCCTTTTAATTGAGTTGATCACAAAATGGGTTAGTTAATTAAAAAAAAAAAAAAAAAAAGCCAGGCAGGACACGCCTGGCTGGATCCAAGATGAAATGTGGGAAAAAATGAAGCTACTAAATCCATTTTTAGAAGTAAATAAAATTTTCCCTTGATTTCTAGGCTTGTGGAGGGAAGTGGGGGGAAAAATGAAAGCAAAAACAAAAACTTACAGAAGACTGAGTGAATGAAAGAGGTAACAAAGCCTGAAACAATTCAGTTTTTTTAATGTCCCTGGAGCCACTGAAAACCTCAGAAAGTCATTCTGGGTAATACAGATGCTGATGGCCTGAAGAGCCACCAGGAGAGATGAGGAATCATGAAGTGACAAGACAAGCAAAGAAAGTATACTCAGGTGACACAGTAAGCGGCAGAAGGGTAATGAAAAAAACAAGGCCTTGAAACCAAAGATAAATCAAAGAGGAAGAGTACAGGCAGAGGTGAACTGACCAGAAAGCTGATTACATTTAAGCTTCAGAGTCCCTCCCTTGCACAGCTCCATCAGAAGGTCTGTATCTGGGCTTCCCTGGTGGTGCAGTGGTTGAGAGTCCACTGCCGATGCAGGGGTGACGGGTTCGTGCCCCGGTCTGGGAAGATCCCACATGCCTCGGAGCGGCTAGCCCTGTGCGCCGTGGCTGCTGGGCCTGCGCGTTCGGAGCCTGTGCTCCGCGGCAGGAGAGGCCCGCATACCGCAAAAAAAAAAGTCTGTATCTAACTTTGTATTCTTCATAAAGGTAACTGTCCCAAATTTTATAAGGCTAACAGAGAAGCCAAAAGTGCCCCATTTCTTGTCTCCACTCTAGAGATAGGCTCTGTTATTGTTCTGTCCCGCTTATTTTGAGAGTAAAGGAATTATAGGCACTATCTGTCCAGTGGTGTCACCCCGAGACAGCTTTGCCTGGAGAGATACAGACAAAATGTCCAAGGAAGCAGCTAACACTCTCATAGTTTCACCCACCTCCCTGCCCCACCATCAGTACCAAATAAATGCTGCTAGGGATTACCAGAGAAGGAATTTAGAGCCGCAGCAGCCAAAACAGCCAAGGAGAAGACAGTCTTTCATCCTGAGTCCCACACAGGAGAAGGAGGTAATCAGGGCTGCTACAGCCTCCCCAACATGTGTAGTTGACTGAATTAATTACACAGGTCAGCTTTTCCCCTGTGTGCCCAGAAATAAAATCTATAAGAACTAGAAAGCCTTTGATGAGGACACCAATAGGTCACTAGCCAGATTCACATTTAATATGAGGATTGATTACCTTTCTACCTGGGGATGCATAAGGAGGCCACTGAAACCTGCATAATTGCTACATTTTGGCAGAGATTTTCAGCATTTCACAGACTTGGGAACCAGTTTCACCTCCTGTGGGGTCTTATTATTGCACTCAGTTTGCTAAACAAATGTGTAATCTGTAACCGCTGGCATAAATTACCTATTTCACAGCCTGCTCCAGAGCATGAAAGAAATCAGGGAGAGATAAAGACTCTTTTCTGTAATTCCACCCACTGCGGGCAACTTGATGAAACAGCTTATGCAGTTTATTAATTAAGTGAGCTGACCCCCAAAAGGTAATACACAGCAGCTGGAAGTGTCCAGTCAATCAAAGCAAGTAGATGTGGATGTGACCTGCTGGACTGCAGCTCAGTTTAATAGAATTGACTGTCCTTTAGAGCCTTGCTACTTTCTCAAAGTGTGGGCCTGTGTCAGAAGCATCCACATCACCAGGGAGCCTGTTAGGATGCAGATTCTTGGGCCCAGCTCTTGACCCACTGAACAAAATCTACATTTAAACATCCCCAAATAATTCATATGCACAACATGTGAGAAGAACTGGTTTAAAGGAATGATACTGAAATGATCAAAAATTCTCCCCAAGGCTATCTGAGATCTAAGCTCACTGTTGGGATCTGAGACCACATGCAGTGAGTTACTTTACACAGGCTCTGGAATCAGACCAAAAGGATACAAACTCTACATCAACCTTTACCAACTGCATGCCTTTGGGTAAGTTGTCAACCTCTGTAGCTTCTGTTGACTATAAAGTGGGATAACAACATCACTTTTTTCATATGATTGTGATATGCATCCCAAGCTGAGAGCATGTGGCCTGCAATAAGCCCTCAATGTAACTTCATTCTTAATATTATCCTTTGAGAGTACAGATGCTTAAGGTGTGACTTGGGAAAGCATAACAGAATCCAATGACCTCTGCTTCTGGCCTTGATTATACAATTGCTGACCCTCTGCTTGCCTCCTCCTGCTTCAGTTCTCTGCAGGAAACACATGGACTCCCTCAGTGACTTTGTCTGAACCTTAACACGCCTCTTACCTCCTAGTGCAACTCTAGGATTAGCTCATTTTTCTAGCAACTTTTTAATCTTTTTTTTTTTTTTTGAGGAGTGCAGATTTCAAAAGTAGGCCAAAGTAGAAAATGTGTTGGTCTTTGTACAAGTTATTTGCAATTCAGCAACATGTAGATTCTCAACTGGACCATCTCCACATTTAGGCATCTCAAAGGAGCAGACACAGAAGGGAAATTCTGAGTTCAATTCACCTTACTTTGGATTTGCCCCAGAGCTAAGTCAGCTTCTGTAATTTTTTATTTCAAGTCAAGTCTTATAGTACTGGTATTCTGTGTCTGTTTCATTTATTTGTTTCTGAAATCATTATTCATTCATTCATTTATTATTTATTCAGAGCCGTTGAATTGTGAGTGGTGCTAATGGAACTGAAAGATGAAAGAGACCTAGATTTTCTCCACCAAAGATTTCTCCACTCTAGTAACTTACATCCAAACAAATAATTACTATAACCATATAAGTCCCCCCCCATCACACTTTTTTCCCCAAAATGTTCTCCCTGTTATTCCTACAGGATCCCTCTTGCATTCCTTTTCTTTCACATCTTGCCTTACTTTTTCATTCTTTATTTCTCTTCTCACTGGCACTGCCACTGATTTTGTTTTTGTTGTTGTTTATTTTTTTAATTAATTGTTATTGGAATATAGTTGCTTTACAATGTTGTGTTAGTTTCTACTGTACAGCAAAATGAATCAGCTGTACATGTACATATATCCCCTCTTTTTTGGATTTCCTTCCCATTTAGGTCACCACAGTGCACTAAGTAGAGTTCCCTGTGCTATACAGTAGGTTCTCATTAGTTATATACAATGGAATATTACTCAGCCATAAGAAGGAACGGAATTGGGTCATTTGTAGAGACATGGATGGACCTAGAGAGTGTCATACAGAGTGAAGTCAGAAAGAGAAAAACAAATATTGTATATTAACGCATATATGTGGAATGTAGAAAAATGGTATAGATGATCTTATTTGCAAAGCAGAAATAGAGACAGATGTAGAGAACAAACGTGTGGATACCAAGGGGGAAGGGAGGCGGGGTGGGAGGAGTTAGGAGATCGGGACTGACGCATATACTGTATGATACCGCCACTGACTTTGTAACACTAGAATTGGTCTCATGAACTGATAACAAGAATGTATTTCCTCTGCTGTTTTAAATAGCACCTTTCCCAGCTGAATTGTCTCTTTCAGTTTATCTGAACATTCTGAGAGATAATTTTCCAATTTTAGTTAAAGAAAAATGCCAAATGCAGTATATTCTCATGACAGGTATGTAATGGCAGCTTTTCGGTGAGCATGGAAATGGCAGTTTTCATCTCAGAAAAAAATGAAAACTAGACAAGTACAGTATTACATTAGGTGACGAAAAATATTGAGAATATTTGGCAGCAAACAGAGAGATGTTAATGTAGATATACTTTTAAGTTTGGATTGCAAAATTCAGTATATGTTACCAGGAAATAGCACAGATTAGAATGGCTGCTTGTGAGGCCCATTGCTAGTCAGAGAGGAATACGTAGGTTGTCGAGTTGTTGTGTTTTTTTTTTCCCTGTCTGTGATCACAAGGGTCCATGATACCAGAAGCTCCTAACAACTATTGCTGCTTTTAGTTGACCACCGTCTAGGTTGCGATTTCCATGCTCAGTTGTCCACGACACAAAACCCAAGTCAACTACCCACAACAGCCTCAGCAACTTGGCTTCAGCCATTTCCAGGATGTTTCCCCAACATTCTGATCCAAAGGATGTAAACACCCAAAGGATGAATTGTGTCACAGCAAATGAGAACCAACTGGCTCTAATTCTCCAAATTGGCCCTTTAGGAAGCCAGAGAGGCTAACTTTTAAAAAAGCCTTATTTTGGTAGGGTAATGTTTCCCAGAAAACAAAACAATACAAAACAAACCTAAAACACTTTCACCCTTCCTTTAAATACAAGCTGTCAAAATTTTTGGCAGCTCTATGCATTAAAATTGCTCTCAGAACAGACTTGTGGTTGCCAAGGGGGAGGGGGCATCGGGTAGGGATGGTTTGGGAGGTTGGGATTAGCAGAGGCAAACTAGTAAATATAGGATGGATAAACAACAAGGTCCTACTGTATAGCACAGGGAACTATATTCAATATCCTGTGATAAACCACAATGGAAAAGAATATGAAAAATTATATATATATATATATATATATGTATAACTGAATCACTTTGCTGTACTGTAGAAATTAACACAACATTGTAAATCGACTATACTTCAATAAAAGAAATTTTTTTTAATTGCTCTCAAATCTATTTTTGGCCATTTATCTCCAGTGCTCCAGTATAAGCCCTCATCATTTCCACTCTGGATGGTGACTGCTACCATCTACTAACTCTTCTTTCAGCCTCCAGCCTAAATTGATAGAGCAGCCTCTCTCAACTCCATCTGATCAACTGTGGGTCCCTATTGCTGTGGGGATAGCATTCAAATTCCTCCATGTGAATACAAACCCTGCCACCATCTGGTCCCAGGCAATCTGCAGTTTTCCTGTGCTCCCCATGTTCTAACTTACGAAGATTCCCCACTGCCCTGCTGTCACTCAAGCCATTCCCCTGCCAGGAATTCCTTTTACTTTCTTTACTGAACATCTGTAGCCTACATCACACTCTGTTTAAAATTGACCTCTGTAGTTGCCCTCTGCCGATAAGTGATTATGTGTTTTAATTTTTTTTTTTTTTTTTGCGGTATGTGGGCCTCTCACTGCTGTGGCCTCTCCCGTTGCGGAGCACAGGCTCCGGACGCGCAGGCTCAGCGGCCATGGCTCACGGGCCCAGCCGCTCCGCGGCATGTGGGATCTTCCCGGACCGGGGCACGAACCCGTGTCCCCTGCATCGGTAGGCGGACTCTCAACCACTGCGCCACCAGGGAAGCCCTATGTGTTTTAATTTTTATTTCCCTTTCCCTCTCATGACATGGTCCCTGCCTACTTCTCACCTCTATTCCTGCCTCCTCTCCTCTCCTTCTGAGATTTCTATTCTGTATGGAATGATCCTCCCTTTCTCCTAGTGTATTTCTTCCACCCATCTCTTAGGTCTCAGCCTGTAAACCATCAGTATAGGTGAGCATTTCTCCCATAGTCACCCCCAGATAGATTAAAACTCCCTGTTCATTCTGTTGGTTGGTTGTTTGGTTGTTTGGTTGGTTGGTTTTTTATTCTGGCATAGTTTATTTCCTTCAGGGCACCAATTACATTCTGTGATTATCTTGTTTTCTTGTTTACTGTTTCTGCCCCGCCCACCCGTAGGCTGTAAGCTCCAGCAGGGACCTCATCTTCTTATCTACTCTGTCACTAGCATCTCAATGCCCTGCACCCAGTGGGCGCTCATTTAATTTTTGTTGAATGAATGAATGAACTATTAGCTTCAGCCCATACACTGAAGATGATCACATTCCGTTTATCACATTCTAAGGGAATGAGCAGTTGTTTGACCTTTGTCTCCCCTGATGGACTGAAAGCTCTACAAAGTCAGGGATAGTAACTTCGTCTTCACTTTGCCTGGAAATTATCTGAATTTGTCTGGAACTAGGTAGCTATTCACTTGTTGGAAGACTTCAAGCTGCCTAAAGACAATAATGATATAAATAAATATATGTAACATTTAAAAGAATAAAATTACCTTAAATATTATTAATTATAATAAATTAAAAAAAACTGCACTGATAACATCATTAAAATTGCTAAGGTGCCATCATTTTCTCCACTAAATGACTTATCCAAAGGACTGTATCTTCATGAAGAATCATAATTTGGGAAAATTTTAAACTCACTGGAGAAAGGCATGTTTTCATTTTTTAAAAGTCTCTGAATTATATGCTATTACGAAGTTCTATTTATTTTAAATTCATAGACTCTGACATGTTAGTGTCCTTTGGGACTGCTGTGTTTAATGGATACAATAAGAAAAATTTATATTAATCTTTTTAGTTACATATAAACTTTTGCTAAAGCATTTAAAGCAGTGTTATCAATTAGATTAAACATAACTCCCTAAAATATGATCGGTGTTTTCATTTGACTATCAAGTAGTTTTAAACCAAATAACACAAACAAATTAAGCACAAAATCAAAATATTTTACTCAAATTTCACCAATTCCAATCAAAAGGATGTCAGTTGGGGCATTTAAATATATTTAAGCCTCTAACACACCACCAGCTACATTTTATTCAATTAGTAAAGTCCTAGTGTTGATTGAACAATTTCCACACACCCTACACATTTTCCTATGAGAAGATATTTGTTACATCTCTTTTTTAAATTGGAAGCTCTTTGAAGACAGGCAAGTTTTTAGCATTATTATCACAGCTGTGGTTTTTGAGCAAAGTTCCCAGGAAAAACACCAGTGAAGGTTACCGGGTCCAGTATGGACTCTGGGCAAAAGGCCAACAAGTATCTTGGCCCCCATTCCCCCAACATCTTTTGGAGAGTCATCCTTGGGCTGAGGGATAGCTGGATATGGTGTGGGGCTGAGCTCCAGCCAAGGGACCTAGACTCTTCTTTTTCATGCATCAGGCATGGTAGCAACACTGAGTGGTTGCCATAAACATTTGGACTTGGATATTAAGCGGTCTGAGATTGGACACCAATGATTTGGTGCAGTGCTGAGAAATGCCAGACTCCCAGCACATCACGTGGAGAGCTTGGGGGCTACGGTCCTGTAGGAATTGAGTCTGTGCACAGCTCTTCCCTCTGGGAGATGAAGCCCAGCACACTCATATCACCTGACAACCTGGGATGAGACTTGAAGCAACCCATTAGAAATTCTGCCTGCCTTCTCCATGCACATCTTCTTTACTCATGAACTCTTGGTTTCACAATGACTGAGTTGAGACTTAAAAAATATTGGTGTTCTTTTTTCTTTAAGGTATTGAATACACAGAAGCCTGGAAACTTGATTTGTTAACAATCAGGAGAAATTGGTCTTTGATTATTATTTAGTTGAGAACTGGGATGAAAAAGGCAAAGCGACTGTTTTTGTGAACATCTGCTCACAACTGTGACATCATCTCTTCCTGCAATAACCCTATCCAGTATTACTGGATTACTGGCCCTCTTTGAAAACTAGAAAAGGGAGAATCATTAAATAAGTGGCCCAAGGTGCCATCACTGGTAAAAGGCAGTCTTGTCTGAATCCAAATCCCATTTGTTGGGCTGATTTTCCATGGTTTCCTGTAGTGATCACACACACAGAGACACACACACAAACAGTTTGTTGTTATGACAACTACACAGAGCTTTGGGGTCAATAATTCAGTGTTATCTGCAGGTCCCAGACAATGTGTCGTTTACTTTTTTCTTTCCTGTCCCATCTGATCATCCACTTGTCTTCAGTGGATTTTCTGCTCAAATTCTAATTAAACCACAAATCAGTGGTTTTCACATTTTTCTTAAATTAGTGGGCCTCTCACTGCTGTGGCCTCTCCCGTTGTGGAGCACAGGCTCCGGATGTGCAGGCTCAGCGGCCATGGCTCACGGGCCCAGCCGCTCCGCGGCACGTGAGATCCTCCCAGACCGGGGCACGAACCCGCGTCCCCTGCATCGGCAGGCAGACTCTCAACCACTGCACCACCAGGGAAGCCCTGGAATCCATTTTCAAATGAAGGCCTAAATCAGAAGCCCCACTTTCTCTTCTTCAAATAGAAGGTGCTCTTGCACATATTTTGGAATACAGGTACTTCATAGAACATGGACTTGGAGAGCCATTGTTTTAGTCAGGAATGTACTATGTACTATAGGAAACAAATGAGCAGGTCCAGCTGTGAGCTTTCTGGTTCCCCAGAAACTCTGTCTTGGACAGAAGGCCATGCCCTGAAGGAGAGGTGAATGCAGCTCACAGTCTGTTGAATGGCTGCCACAGCAAATAGAGGACAACATTTTCTCTGAAGTTTCAACTCACAAAATGGGAGAATCACCTCATTACCCCTGGATGCGTGTTACTGCAACTCAATTGTATGGTGTACAAATGTTGGTGTCATAAAAATTATGCTCTCAATATATCACGTTGAAATTGACCTAACCTTACCCTTACAATAAACTCATGAAATCACATGGATCTGCAGCTTGAGTCCATTTGTCTTCCTGATCCATTAACAGTGCATTTATCAACAAGTGAACTTAAAATGATTTTGCTGCTGTTTGCTCTCAACAGTGTAGGCGACTAAGGCACTGACATCACTCGGTGAATCTTACCGGGAGTAGAGACTCTGTGGGCACACAGGAGGCTAGAAAGATTCTCTGAAAGAGGAGAATAAGAGATTCAGCAGAAGGCAGAAGTCAAAACAAAAACTGAAATCACGGAATAGACTGACCCTCTGTGATAGTGTCTCAGACAAACACGGCTCCTCTTTTTGGCAATGAGGAGGAGTAAGCATCCTTCAAGGGTTTATGCTTTATTCTGCATCATGGGTTTTACTTAGTGAAATTGTCCCTAGAGCCTAAAATGGAAACAAACGCTGTCATTGTCTTTATCATTTGGAGGTAAGAAAACACAAGAACTTTGTGATACCCAAGCTGCCTTGGCTCCAATTTGTTATATGAGATACTGCAAATGTATTCAACCCCTTCAATGTGGTGAGTTAATCAGTCTTTTCAGAAACTGTAATGTCAGACATCATCTCTCTATGGGCCCCTTCAGCCATTACACCCATAAAGCCCCTTTTACCTTTAGGGTAACACCAAGAGCAATGAAACAGACCAAAACAACATTGACTCTTCTGTTCCTGCTAAGAATCATTGAGTTTCGTTTTTCATAGCCAAACAATAAGCCACCTCTTAACTCATTCTCCACATTACCAGTTTCATCCTGGATTCAAAGCCTTGCTGCCTCTTTCTACCCTCATCTAATTATCTCCTTCCAAACAAGAGCACAGAGCACTGAGTCAGGAACCCAGTAGGGTACCTTGAGATTTCAGACAGCTGGGGTGGGCCTGAACTTGCCCAGAGTTCATGGAGTTATGTCAGAAGCATCAATGAAACAGAGAGCAAAGGACATCCAAGCAGAGAGAGTCTACCTGAGTCATAAATTCTGAGGTGGAAGCCGGGCAGGACAGGTGAACTCTGGCAAGAAGCAATGGGAAGGAAACCCAGGATCCCATGTGGAATTTCTCTACTCTTTTTAAAACTTTTATTTATTTCCAATTTTTTTCTAGGGTCTCTTCCTTCTTATAAGGGTGCTTATGCTACCATGCAGACTCCACTCTCATGACCTCACCTTCTAATACCATCATACTGGGGTTTAGGCTTTCAACGTAAGTATTTTGGGGGACATATTCAGTCCCGAACACTCTGTAACCTTGTACAAGCAAGCTACTTAATAATGCTGAGACTGTAAAAAGGGAAATAATAATACCTCACCCTTAAAGGGCTGCTGTGATGCTTAAATGAGATACTGCAGAAACAGTGTTTAGAATGGTGCCTCATACATGGAAAGACCTGGAAAATTATTTTGTTCCCTTTTGTTTTCTCAGGGAAATACACAGCTATTTCTTTCTGGGGTAGAACTTAAACAAAGGAGTAAACATAACCTGTACTACCTAGGGAAGCATACATACAGTCCCAGAAGGAGGGAGGGATTCACCTCATCTCTGCACCACTGGCTCAGATCTCAGTCCTTCACCTGGAGTGGTCTCATATAAAGGGAACCATGCCCAGAGGACACTACCATGATGTCAAGGCATCTGGACACCAAGACACTTGCATTTACATAGAAGCATCATATTTTTTAGGAAGATTATTGACAGACGTGGGGATTTCTAGAGAAAGATGACTAGGTTAGGAAAAGTCTGGAAGCCATGGGAATGAGTGACCAATATACTAGAATTAAGGTTGCCAGATTTAGCAAATAAAAATATAAGAAGTCCAGTAAAATCAGAATCTCAGATAAACAACGAATTATACTTCAGTATAAGTATGCCCATTGCAATACCTGGGGTCTACTCATACTAACAATGCACTTCTTGTGTATCCAAGATTCAAATCCAACCAGGATCTCTGAATTTTATCTTGCAATCCTGGCTACAATGAGCTTACCATCTTATAGGAAGACAGTGCATACCCATGAGATAGAATGTTACATCACAGTCGTGATCACGTTTTTTGTATTTACACCTGAATAATATGAGCTGCTGGGTATACACATTTCTGAGTAAAGCACTGGGAACGTTCAGAATTAGGGGGGCATTACCTGGGGAGAATTCTTCTACTCATTACAAAGAAAGTCCTCCACACTAATGTAAGCAAGGAGTAAGAATTACCACAGAATTTCCTCTATCTGTAGCCTCTGGCCTGTTGTAATCCGAGGATTCCCAGAAGTAATCTTAGGATCCAGTCTTCCCAGGTCCACTGTTTGCTATAGTCTGTCCTTGTCTGCCATCATTGCTGGTTCCAGTCAGGGGAATTTTTAGGAGCATACTCTGGACTCTCTTACTAACTCCCCGGTGGGTTAAGTCTTAGGTTATCCACCTTTCCTTCATAAGGACGTGAAGAAACACTTCATAGAAATGTATTTGCTTCTGGGATGATAGCAACCTTCTCAAATTTCCAATTTGCCACACAGTGTTCCATGAATCTATTATATAACATTTCAATACAAATTTCCAAACATGATAATGTAAATAAGCCACCAGCAAAGGAACAAGAGACTGTTTCACAAATTCTATTTGGGAAATGCCCACATTGCTCAACTTTTCTCTAATCTTTATGCTGAGGAAAAGAAACTGCAAGAAGACATCTTATTCAAGGAAACTAAATGAGGTACCTTCCTGAGCTAGCATTTGGCTACCACAATAAGTGCCCCAAATAAACTCTTCAGCCCAGAAGAGAAGGCCCATGTCATGCCTGTTTCCATATCTACTTCCTTCCATACCTGCCCAGCCAAAGTGCTGCATCTCTGAAATTTCAAAACAAAACTCTGGTAAACCAAACATTTCTTTTCTCATCTTATCTGGATCTGTAGTATTCAGAAGGACCCACAAAGAGCAACTCCCCAAACTAAGCAAGACCTCTCTCCCTCTGGAAGTGTAAACAGTGTGACAAAAATCACATAGCTCCAGCATGATGGAGTGAGGGGGGCAACACATCCTTTCCCAAAAGCAACAAAAGAGCTTGGGCAAAACTACCAAAAAACAGCCATTTCAGTGCTCTGGAAATTGTCAAAAGATGAAAGACAAACTGAGATGCATTCATTCGTGAAACTGTTGAACTTCTGATAAGAACAGAGCATCCTTGCCCAGCACTCCCCACTCACCACTTAGTGTGGGCTTTCAACCAGGGCAGAGCAGGCAGTGGACACCAGCAGCTTTCCTTCCACTGCTGACAGAGAACCCTTAAATAGAACACTGTCAATTAAATGGTGACCTCAGTGGCAAGGTAACAAAACCAGCAGCTAGCTCCACTAACCTTATAATAGTCCTGTTTGGGACTGGGAATGAATCAGCAGACTAGCCGGGGATTTAACAGTGAATTCTGGGAGACGAGAGAGCCACAGGGGCCTGTAATCTCTCCACTCATCCTGGGTGAACTGGAGGTTTTGCAGGTGCAGGGCACAGACCCTGGAGGGTTGATTGCAAAGAGACTCAAGGAGGTATTCTGAGGTGAAGCAAATAATCTAAGACTGGACTGTGGTTATGGGTGCACAACTCCATAAATATATTGAAACTAACTGAACTGAATATTTACAAGGGGTGAATATTATGGTATATAACTTATATCCAAATAACGCTGTAACAAATTCACGCAACCCATAAAAAATATGTATAACAATTCAAAAGCAAAGACCCAATCTACATATCTGGATACCAAATGAATCTGAAGATATTAAGATAGGCCTTACTTAAAAGATTTTAAATTAATAGATATTAATTTTTGAAAGTATTATAAAAATCTAGTAACTTTTTAAAGTATTGTATGACAGAACTTTAAGAGCAGCATTGTCCAATATAACCTTTTCCAGTGATGGAAATCTATAGCTGTGCAGCCCAGTATGTTGGCTCCTATTTGCATGTAGCTTTTGAGTTCTTGAAATATGGCTAGTGTGACTGCGAAATGGAATTTTTTATTGTATTTCATTGTAATTAATTTAAAGGTAAAGTTAAAAAGCCATTTTTGACCAGTGGCTACTTTATAATACACTATATAGTGATACGTAGTGATAGTACAAGTCTAGAAAGAGCCCAAATATATACATAATTTTGTTTATGAAAAGTGGCCAATTCAAAACAATGGGAAAGGAATGGATAATGTGGAATACATTTTTAAGGTTTCCAATTCAAGAAATCCAAATGAAGCTAACGTGACACTATTTTTACCCAATTAACTTGGCAAAAGAAAAATATATTACCCATTATTGAGATTGCTTCAAGATGGCAGAGTAGAAGGATGTGCTCTCACTCCCTCTTGTGAGAGCACTGGAAGCACAACTAATTGCTGAACAGTCATCGGGAGGAAGACACTGGAACTCACAAAAAAGATACCCCACATCCAAAGACAAAGGAGAAGCCACGATGAGACAGTAGGAGGGGAGCAATCACAATAAAATAAAATCCCATAATTGTTGGGTGGGTGACTCACAGACTGGAGAACACTTATACCACAGAAGTCCACCCACAGGAGTGAAGGTTCTGAGCCCCACGTCAGGCTTCCCAACGTGGGGGTCCGGCAACGGGAGGAGGAATTCCTAGAGAATCAGACTTCGAAGGCTGGCGGGATTTGATTATAGGACTTGGACAGGACTGGGGGAAACAGAGACTCCACTCTTGGAGGGCACACACAAAGTAGTGTGCGCATCGGAACCCAGGGGAAGGAGCAATGACCCCACAGGAGACTGAACCAGACCTACCTGTTAGTGTTGGAGGGTCTCCTGCAGAGGCAAGGGAAGGGTGGCTGTGGCTCACCATGAGGACAAGGACACTGGCAGCAGAAGTTCTGGGAAGTACTCCTTGGCGTGAGCCCTCCCAGAGTCCACCATTAGCCCCACCAAAGAGCCCGGGTAGGCTCCAGTGTTGGGTCGCCTCAGGCCAACAACCAACAGGGAGGGAACTCAGCCCTACCCAACAGCAGAAAAGTGGATTAAAGTTTTACTGAGCTCTGCCCAGGAGAGCAACAGCCAGCTCTACCCATCACCAGTCCCTCCCATCAGGAAACTTGCACAAACCTCTTAGATAGTCTAATCCACCAGAGAGCAGACAGCAGAAGCAAGAAGAACTACAATCCTGCAGCCTGTGGAACAAAAACCACTTTCAAAGAAAAACAGGCAAAATGAAAAGGCAGAGGACTATGTACCAGATGAAGGAACAAGATAAACCCCAGAAAAACAACTAAATGAGGTGGAGATAGGCAACCTTCCAGAAAAAGAATTCAGAATAATGATAGTGAAGATAATCCAGGACCTTGGAAAAGGAATGGAGGCAAGGATAGACAATATGCAAGAAATGTTTAACAAAGACCAAGAAGAATTAAAGAACAAACAAACAGAGATGAACAATACAATAACTGAAATGAAAAATACACTAGAAGGAATCAATAGCAGAATAACTGAGGCAGAAGAACGGATAAGTGACCTGGAAGACAGAATGGTGGAATTCACTGCTGCAAGACACAATAAAGAAAAAAGAATGAAAAGAAATGAAGACAGCCTAAGACACCTCTGGGACGACATTAAATGCAACAACATTCTCATTATAGGGGTCCCAGAAGGAGAAGAGAGAAAGGACCAGAGAAAATATTTAAAGATATTATAACTCAAAACTTCCCTAACATGGGAAAGGAAATAGCCACCCAAATCCAGGAAGCACAGAGAGACCCATATAGGATAAACCCAAGGAGAAACACGCCAAAACACACAGTCATCAAATTGGCAAAAATTAAAGATAAAGAAAAATTATTGAAAGCAGCAAGGGAAAAACAACAAATAACATACAAGGGAACTCCCATAAGATTAACAGCTGATTTCACAGCAGAAACTCTACAAGCCAGAAGGGAGTGGCATAACATATTTAAAGTGATGAAAGGGAAGAAACTACAACCAATATTACTCTACCTGGCAAGGATCTCATTCAGATTCGATGGAGAAATCAAAAGGTTTACAGACAGGCAAAAGCCAAGAGAATTCAGCACCACCAAACCAGCTCTACAACAAATGCTAAAGGAATTTCTCTAAGTGGGAAACACAAGAGAAGAAAAGGACCTACAAAAACAAACCCAAAACAATTAAGAAAATGGTAATAGGAACATACATATCGATAATTACCTTAAACATGAATGGATTAAATGCTCCAACCAAAAGACACAGGCTTGCTGAATGGATACAAAAAACAAGACCCATATATATGCTGTCTACAAGAGACCCACTTCAGACCTAGGGACACATACAGACGGGAAGTGAGGGGATGGAAAAAGATATTCCATGCAACTGGAAATCAAAAGAAAGCTGGAGTGCAATACTCATATCAGATAAAATAGACTTTAAAATAAAGAATGTTAAAAGAGACAAGGAAAGACACTAAATAATGATCAAGGGGTCAATCCAAGAAGAAGATATAACAATTATAAATATATATGCACCCAACGTAGGAGCACCTCAATACATAAGGCAACTGCTAACAGCTATAAAAGAGGAAATCGACAGTAACACAATAATAGCGGGGGACTTTAACACCTCACTTACATCAACAGACAGATCATCCAAACAGAAAATTAATAAGGAAACACAAGCTTTAAATGACAAAATAGACCAGATTAATTGATATTTATAGGACATCCCATCCAAAAACAGCAGATTACACTTTCTTCTCAAGTGCACACGGAACCTTCTACAGGAGAGATCACATCTTGGGTCACAAATCAAGCCTCAGTAAATTTAAGAAAATTGTAATCATATCAAGCATCTTTTCTGACCACAATGCTATGATGTTAAAAATCAATTACAGGGGAAAAAACGTAAAAAACACAAACATATGGAGGCTAAACTATATGCTACTAAATAACTAAGACATCACTAAAGAAATCAAAGATGAAATCAAAAAATACCTAGAGACAAATGACAATGACAACACAATGATCCAAAACCTATGGGATTCAGCAAAAGCAGTTCTAAAAGAGAAGTTTATAGCTATACAAACCTACCTCACGAAACAAGAAAAATCTCAAATAAACAATCTAACGTTACACCTAAAGGAACTAGAGAAAGAAGAACAAACAAAACCCAAAGTTAGCAGAAGGAAAGAAATCATAAAGATCAGAGCAGAAATAAATGAAATAGAAACAAAGAAAACAATAGCAAACATCAATAAATCTAAAAGCTGGTTCTTTGAGAAGATAAACAAAATTGATAAACCATTAGCCAGACTCATCAAGAAAACGAGGGAGAGGATGCAAATCATTAAAATTAGAAATGGAGAAGGACAAGTTACAACAGACACCACAGATATAAAAAGCATCCTAAGATACCACTACAAGCAACTCTATGCCAATAAAATGGACAAACTGGACGAAATGGACAAATTCTTAGAAAGGTATAAACTTCCCAGACTGAACCAGGAAGAAATAGAAAATATGAACAGAAAAATCACAAGTAATGAAATTGAAAATGTGATTAAAAATCTTCCAACAAACAAAAGTCCAGGACCAGATGGCTTCACGGGTGAATTCTATCAAACATTTAGAGAAGAGCTAACACCCCATCCTTCTCAAACTCTTCTAAAAAACTGCAGTTGAAGGAACATTCCCAAACTCATTCTAAGAGGCCACCATCACCCTGCTACCAAAATCAGACAAAGATACTACAAAAAAAGAAAATTACAGACAAATATCACTGATGAATACAGATGCAAAAATCCTCAATAAAATGCTAGCAAACAGAATCCAACAACACATTAAAAGGATCATACACCATGTTCAAGTAGGATCTATCCCAGGGAAGCAAGGATTCTTCAATATATTCATATCAATCAATGTGATACACCATATTAACTGAATAATAAAAACCACATGATCACCTCAATAGATACAGAAAAAGCTTTTGACAAAATTCAACACCCATTTATGATAAAAACTCTCCAGAATTTGGGCATAGACAGAACCTACCTCAATATAATATAGGCCATATACGACAAACCCACAGCAAACGTCATTCTCAATAGTGAAAAACTGAAAGCATTTCCTCTAAGATCAGGAAAAACACAAGGACGTCCACTCTCACCACTATTATTCAACATAGTTTTGGAAGTCCTAGCCACAGCAATCAAGAAGAAAAAGAAATAAGAGAAATACAAATTGGAAAAGAAGAAGTAAAACTGTCACTGTTTGCAGATGACATGACACTATACATAGAGAATCCTAAAGATGCCACCAGAAAACTACTAGAGCTACTCAATGAATTGGGTAAAGTTGCAGGATACAAAATTAATGCACAGAAATCTCCTGCATTCCTATACGCTAATGATGAAAAATCTGAAAGAGAAATTAAGGAAACACTCCCATTTAACACTGCAACAAAAAGAATAAAATACCTAGGAATACACCTACCTAGGGAGACAAAAGACCTGCATGCAGAAAACTATAAGACACTGATGAAAGAAATTAAAGATGATACAAACAGATACAGAGATATACCATGTTCTTGGATTGGAAGAATCAATATTGTGAAAATTACTATACTACCCAGAGCAATCTACAGATTCAGTGCAATCCCTATCAAATTACCAATGGAATTTTTTAGAGAACTAGAACAAAAAAATCTTAAAATTTGTATGGAGACACAAAAGACCCTGAATAGCCCAAGCAGTCTTGAGGGAAAAAAGTGGAGCTGGAGGAATCAGACTCCCTGACTTCAGACTATACTACAAAGCTACAGTAATCAAGACAATATGGTACTGGCACAAAAACAGAAATACCTATCAGTGGAACAGGATAGAAAGCCCAGAGATAAACCCATGCACCTATGGTCAACTAATTTATGACAAAGGAGGCAAGGATATACAATGGAGAAAGAACAGTCTCTTCAATAAGTGGTGCTGGGAAAACTGGACAGCTACGTGTAAAAGAATGAAATTAGAACACTCCCTAACACCATACACAAAAATAAACTCAAAATGGATTAGTGACCTAAATGTAAGACTGGACACTATAAACCTCTTAGAGGAAAACATTGGAAGAACACTCTTTGACATACATCACAGGAAGATCTTTTTTTGATCCACCTCTTAGAGTAATGGAAATAAAAACAAAAATAAACAAATGGGACCTAATGAAACTTAAATGCTTTTGCACAACTAAGGAAACCATAAACAAAACGAAAAGACAGCCCTCAGAATGGGAGAAAATATTTGCAAATGAATCAATGGACAAAGGATTAAGCTCTGAGATATGTAAACAGCTCATGCAGCTCAATATTAAAAAAACAAACCCAATCCAAAAATGGGCAGAAGACCTAAATAGACATTTCTCCAAAGAAAACATACAGATGGCCAAGAAGCATATGAAAAGCTGCTCAACAGCTCTAATTATTAGAGAAATGAAATCAAAACTACAATGAGGTATCACCTCACACCACTTAGAATGGGCATCATCAGAAAACCTACACACAACAAGTGCTGGAGAGGGTGTGGAGAAAAGGGAAGCCTCTTGCACTGTTGGTGGGAATGTAAATTGATACAGCCACTATGGAGAACAGTATGGAGGTTCCTTAAAAAACGAAAAACAGAACTACCATACGACCCAGCAATCCCACTATTGGGCATATACCCAGAGAAAACCATAATTCAAAAAGACACATGTACCCCAATGTTCACTGCAGCGCTATTTACAATAGCCAGGTCATGGAAGCAACCTAAATGCCCATGGACAGACGAATAGATAAAGAAGATGTGGTACGTATATACCCTGGAATATTACTCGGCCATAAAAAGGAATGAAATTGGGTCATTTGTAGAGACGTGGATGGATCTAGAGACTGTCATACAGAGTCAAGTAAGTCAGAAAGAGAAAAACAAATATCATATATTAAAGCATATATGTGGAACCTAGAAAAATGGTACAGGTGAACTGGTTTGCAGGGCAGAAATTGAGTCACAGATGTAGAGGACAAAGGTTTGGACACCAAGGGGGAAAAGCGGTAGTTGGGGGTGAGGGGGTGATGAATTGGGATTGACATATAGCAAGTCAGAAAGGGAAAAACAAATCTCGTATATTAACACATATATGTGGAACCTAGAAAAACGGTACACGTGAACCGGTTTCCAGCGCAGAAATTGCGACACAGATGTAGAGAAAAAAACGTATGGACAGCAAGGGGGGAAAGCGGCAGGGGTGGTGGTGGTGGTGAATTGAATTGGGAGATTGGGATTGACATATATACACTAATATGTCTAAAATGGATAACTAATAAGAACCTGCTGTATAAAAAAATAAATAAAATAAAATTCAAAAATACATTACCCATTATTAAACAGATGGTTCACTAATAGATGGACGAACTTGGGAACTTGATTTTTAAGACACTGCTGATTGAATTATCAAAGAATCTGGTTTCTGGGGGAAAATTGGCTGTGCATAGCAAATAATTTAAAATTATGCTTTTAGTTGATTCAGAAATTTCACTTGTAGGAAACGGCCCTACAAAAATGATTTAAAATGAACGTAAGTGTGCTCACTACTGTGTTTACAATAACAAAACACTGGTAGTAAATTATTCAAAAATACAAGACTAGTGAAATAAATTACACCATTGTATTGGTAGAATTATAGTGTATTTTAATATTTACTTAAACTTAAAATATGTTTATTGTTTGCTAGTAAAGCCAAAGGTAGGTTGCACAACATTTGAAAATGTGATTTCATTTTTGAAATCTCTGTGTCTATGTTTATCGGTCTCTATATCTGGAAGCAAATAAGTCAGAGGAGCAGCAGGGCTCATCGATGGGTGATGAAATTATGAGCATATCAATTAGGGAATCTGTTGGCAAGCACAGAAATCAATTCCAGTTACATTATGCAAGCACTGTTTATTTAAGAAGACTGAAAAAATAGATTAACCCATATTGAATCTAACCAAGGGGAAAGAGAGAGGGAGAGAGAGAGAGGCACAGAAGAGTAGGAGAATTACATGAGGTACAGCTCTCTATATAGCTGTATGGCAACAAATTTATAAACCTGAGTAGTCTCCTGATAGTCCAGACATTAAGCCTTTGGTTGCTGGACTATAAGATGGTCCAGCGGATCTTTGGGAAAGAGACCAGGTAGCAAGGGTCAGAGGTGTGAAGGAGAGTTCAGGGGTCAGGTTAGTAGCTATAGCTACCCAGCGGTACAGAAGTGTTTCAATAATTTTAAACAACCGCTACAGCTGTAGTCATGCAAGCAAGTTCACTATCAGCTTTGTCTATATCTACATCTCTACATCCCATATTTACTATTTCTTTCCTCCACGAGGTCTCTGTTCTATCTGTTTATTAGAAGCATGATTCAAATATATTTCTTAGGAGAAAAGAAACTATGTGGATTATTCTAAGAGCTCTTAAAATTCCTCAAAAATTAGATAATAGATAGATAGATAGATAAACAGAATAGAGATATATTTGTCAAATAATATCTTTCCTAAATTTAAGACACTTTTGTTTCAATTGTTTGTTTCTAATGATATATAAATACTTTTCCTCTGACTTCTAAATGCAAACTTTGCAATTGAGGAATCTGATAGCAGTCAAATTCTGTGTCTTTTTTGTAGGTACCTTCTTTGGCCTGCAAGTTTATATCGTTTTTATCCTTAGAGAGCACAGGTTTTACCAGGTATGCCTGGGAGGCTGTGCCTTTTCTGATTAATTTAGATGGAACTCTGAATATGTTCAGTCTAGAGACCCTGATCTTCCTTCTTCAGAGTTAACTTTACTATCTACTTAACTAATGCCTCTACTCTCTTGACTTTTTTTAGTGAATCATGAGTTTGGTATCATGATTAAGAATTTTCCCCAAACCCTTGGTCTCACCGAATTTCTCCTATACCTGCTTCTAAAAGTTTTGTATTTAAAATCTGTAATTCAGTTTGAGTGAATTTGGGTATATGATGGGAGGCTTAGGTTCACTTTTTTTTAAATTGGCCTTATGTTTTTAGAGCAATTTAAGGTTCACAGTATTTTTTACTCTCTGTTGATGATCTTGCTTCTTAATTCACTGAAAAACTGAAGCAATCAGAAGATAATTTCTCATGACTCTTATAACTCACCTATACATCTAACATCTGTATTCATATGCTCTGCCTTCCCTAGTGGTACAATAGATTAACTATCTGCCTTCCTTTATAAAGCATCCTCCCCTCCTCTCTCGCTTACACAAGGACAACACTCCAGCAATATACCATTCCCTCGAATATTACCAGTTTCCTCCCTCAACTGGATTATTCATACTAGCATATGAACATACTGCTATTTCTTCTGCATTAAAAATCTAGTATCTTGAACACACATTCCTTTCAAACTGCCACCCATTTATTTGTTCCCCTTATCAACAGTACTTCAAATTGATGACTAGTGATCAATAGTCATTGGAGACAATAGTGATTGTCTCCATTTCATCTCTTTTCATTTTGTCTTATACTCAGGCTAATCAGTGATTCTCCCCCATTATTCCACTGAAATGCTATTATAAATAGCCTTCATGTTATTAAATCCAATGTTCAAATCTCAGTCCCTAACTCATTAGAGTAGCAGTTTTTATGGTGGGTCCCTCCCTCCTACAAACAAAATCACGACCTGGCCTCCAGTCTAGGTTTTCCTCTTATTCCATTGGTTGCTCCTTCTCAGGTTTCTTTGTTATTTTTTCCCTATTCCCCTAAATCCCCAGGGATTTTCAAAGTGAAATCAAAGTCACAGATATTTATCTTCCTTCAATAACCTGTCCATGGCCTCCTTCTCAGTACGGTCTTCAGGACTCTTATGCCCTCCACCAGGAACAAACCCACTCTTGCCCAAAGACTTTCCTGTGTCCTGTGTCCTATTAGGATGCTCTGTATAGATCTGGATCACATGGCCCAGAATGCTCACAGTGGTCCTCTGATGCATCAAAGAAAAGATTCCCCCTTAAGATGTGAGGATCTCGGGCTTGTGAGAGGGTAATCCATAGGCAACACCGAAGCCTCTGTAATTAATGGGCTGGAGAGTAGTGAAATTCCTTCAGGCGCTTAAATAACCTGCCAGTCTGCTTTTGTGATCTTAGACCAATTTGCAGCTGCAGGGTAAGGCAGAGTAACAAAAGATGAATGGCTAGAATTGGAGTGTGCTTTAAAGTGTCCTGTAGCTAGGGTACCCACCTCCCTTGTTCAAGAAAGAACACATCAATGTTAAGTAATATCTCTTCTCATGATTTGTTCTTACACAGGGGGGTTTCTTGGCAGGGATCCCTAATAAAAATGTATTATTTTTTCTCTTCTTCATTTTTGCCTTCATTAGTTTCCTGTAGTGCTTCTCCCTGAATCTCTTTTCACTTTATTAAAGCTCATCTTGTGGAAATTATCTTACACTAAAGAACATAAATAAACTTTTATTTAGCAAGCTGTGGAAATTAGGGACATGCAGCAAAGACGACTGAGCTCATTAAGCAGCAATGTTGCTAATGCTCTCTCACTCATTACTCATCCATTTCACGGACTGCTTTAACAGGAGAGGAGGTGCCACTTCTCCCCTGGATCGTCACATCCTTCTCTATGGGTGTCAAAGAAGACAGGAGACAAGGGCCGGCCAGCCCATGGGCTTTGGTGCTTCAGGAGACACAATGGGAGTGTCATCACTGACAGCTCCAGGGCTGGGTATTAGCTCTTTCAGGCTCTTTTCCTTCCCTTCTCCCTCTATAACGGGCACAGAAGGAGGCGATAAGAGGCACACTGAGTTTAGGAAATCCTCTGAAATGGAGATTTCATACTCAGCATCTGGTGGGAACCAGTTCAGGGGATCAGGAAAGTAGCACCTATCATTTACACAGTGCACTAGTTTATTTCCACTCTAAACCTGTGTTTACAGAGTTAGCTCAACACTGACTCTACCACTGTCACTGCTAGAAGCATCCTTTACCCCAAATAATTGAAAAAACTTGTGATATATTTCACCACAAGATTTGTTCAAGTTCTCGTAACAGGAAATATGTAGAAACTGATCTTCAGACTCTGAGTCAGGTAAGGAACCTGAAAGAGTCTTCTATTTACACATGGGAACAGACTGCAGGAAATTATCATCTGTGTGTACATAAATTCATGGCAAATTTTCAGCTACCGAATCACATGGAAAAACGGCTGGAGAAAAAGAAGTTTTTTTAAAAGAAGTATAGTTGATTTACAGCATTATATTAGTTTCAGGTGTACAGCGTAGTGATTTGGTATTTTACAGCTCATACTCCATTAAAAGTTATTACAAGGCAATGGCTATGATTCCCTGTGCTATACAATATATCCTTGTTGCTTATCTATTTTATACACAGTAGTTAACGTTTTTGTGTGTGTGTGGTACGCGGGCCTCTCACTGTTGTGGCCTCTCCCGTTGCAGAGCACAGGCTCCGGACGCGCAGGCTCAGCGGCCATGGCTCACGGGCCCAGCCACTCCGCGGCACGTGGGATCTTCCCGGACCGGGGCACGAACCCACGTCCCCTGCATCGGCAGGCGGACTCTCAACCACTGCGCCACCAGGGAAGCCCGTAGTTAACATTTTAGACTTCCTTAAAATATAGACTGTGGCATATATGGAACTCACTTGGTGCCTGGGGGCGGATGACACCTCACAAGGATGGACCACCATCCTCTACAGCAGCAGGTTTGCAACAGAGTTGTTCCTTGCTGGAACAGCAATATAACAGGTACTGCAAGGTGAGCAGTTCCGTGTAGTTATTTCTTTCACAAGGGGCAATGATTCCCCTGGTAATGACTCTGGAGAAGAAATCTAGTAATGTCATAATCTCAGCTATGTGTCAGGCACAATCCTAAGACTTCAATTGTGCCGTGTCATCAAATCTCCAAAGTAATTCCATATGTTAGGTATTATTGTTACCCAGACCCCCTTCCATTTCACACATGAGAAAAGAAGGACCAAGCAAAAGGTCCTACAGCTAGTATGCAGCCGTGCCAGTAATAAAAACAAGGCTGCTTAACTGCAAAGCTGTTGCATTTGACAGCTACCCTCCAAAACATGAGAAGTCAGGATCATAGTCTTTACATATTCATCCCGGGTAAAGAAGATAATATACAAGTCAGCAAAGTAAGCAGCAGGTTGAGATTAGAAGCAAAGCAGTATGTGCCTGAGGTTAGAGCGTTAGAGCCTGGAGAGATTACAGAAAACCCAGCATGGAGCAACCGGAACTAATCGAGGGTATAGATAAGGACCAGGGACACCACTTCAACTTTCCTTGTGTCCGGGACATAATAATGGAATGGAAAGTCAGCTTGAATCAGAACAAGAAACCCAGGACTTCTTCGTACAGGTTTTCCTCTCTCTATTCAGTAAGTGGGGGACAACAGGGAGAAAGGGAACAGCTAGAATTTGATTGATTTTCCAATGCAGAGTGGTAACTGACCCTTCTCAGAAATGACATCCTGGGGACATCAAAAGAAAACCTTGGCTAGGTGGCGTGCGCCCATGTAAAACTGGAATTCTATTGCTAAAGAAAGCTAGCTAGTCAGGGCCCAGTAGTTATAGAAGTCACTCCTGCTCCCATTCTGCCCAAATGAAGAACTACTTTAATCAACGGATCCTGGAGGCACAAGGGCTGGATTCTTAAATTTGCTGGCTAGGAAAAAGCATAGATGGGCTTTGTTTTATTTACTGATTATAAAATGAATACATCTTTATCCTGGAAAAAAAATTAAATTTGCAGAACTATATAAAGAAATATGCAGGGGAGTAAAAGGTACAAGCTATTGGGTATAAAATAAGCTACAAGGATATATTGTACAACATGGGGGAATAGAGCCAATATTTTATAATAACTATAAATGGAGTATAACCTAAAAGAAAAAAAAAGAAATATCAATCACTCATATTGCCACTCTTTAGAGGCAATCATTGTCAGCCGACATAACTTTTTCATACCCTTCATCTACTCCTAACTTCAGACCCCACTAAAGTCCAAGATGTCCTAAAAGGTACTATTTATAATTAACGGGGACTGTATCACATGTGCTGAAAGAGTCTAAGAAGGAAATCCTCTTTTTCCTTCTTCTCAGGCTCTGAACAACCATTTCTTCCCCTGTGATGGACAATTTGATTAAGGAAGACTCCTAGTAAAACTGATGTGTGATTGGGGCAAAGGATTTTTCTCAGCCCTGAGAGTTAAGATTGCCTAGTGATAGGAAATGGGTGTTGTTCTGGGGTAGCCACAGTGAGATCTTCAGATAGCCATCCTTTTGTCAGCTTCATGCCAAACTTCACAAAGTACCTCAGGGAAAGAAATTAGTTGGCAAACCCCTTGCTTATCAAATCTTTTCTTTTTCTCTCAAAGGCTGTCACCCTTTGAGAGAAAACAATGGGTGAAAAGGTACCACTTCCCAGCACAGAAGTTTCTGAGGCACAGAAGGTTCTTTCTCAAGACTTTATTACTTCGTGCTAGTAAAGAGCCCTTCCCGAAGCTCTTTCAGAAACTGAAACTAGAATGAGATGAGATCTGAGACAACTTTCACCAAATTTCCCTCTCCATTTTTGTATAATATGTTTGTGTTTCTGGTGGGGCTACAACAACTGTACATGTGTGCAGTGCACACAAAAATACATCTCTTTGATGCATTCACCACTCAGCCAATGTTCACAGACCATCACCTACATCCCAGGGGCTATTTTGGTTACTGCTGTGGTAATGAAAGCACCATGTACTCTGGAGGGCTTATATTTTAGTAAGAGATACAGACAATAACAAATAGTATCTAATATAATTCAAAGTATTGGGACTTCCCTGGTGGCGCAGTGGTTAAGAATCCACCTGCCAATGCAGGGAACACAGGTTTGAGCCCTGGTCCAGGAAGATCCCGCATGCTGTGGAGCAACTAAACCCGTGTGCCACAACTACTGAGCCAACGTGCCACAATTATTGAAGCCGGCATGCCTAGAGCCCATGCTCTGCAACAAGGGAAGCCACCGCAAAAAGAAGCACGTCCATTGCAACAAAGAGTAGCCCCTGCTCACCCCAACTCGAGAAAGCCTGCGGGCAGCAATGAAGACCCAGCACAACCAAAAATTAAAAATAAATAAATAAATGAATAATTCAAAGTATTACATAGCACAATGAGAGACAGTTTTAAAAGCATCATACAGACATGATCAGATGCTTCAATTTTGCATGGGATAGTCAGGTAAAACCCTCCAAGGAGGCGTCTTTCAGCTGAGTTTGAATAAAATAAGGGGGCAAGACCATGGTTGACTGGAAGAAAAACAAACCAAACAGAGGAAAGAGTAAGTACAAAGGTCTGGGTAAGGGGGAGGTGGGAGGGATCGGGGAGGTGGTGAAATTTGCTTGGCCTCTTTAAGAAACAGTACTTGTGGCTGGAGTGAGGGAGGGAAAGGGGAAGTGGAAAGAAAGTCCTTTAGAAATCAGATAAACAGAGCCTGAAACACCATGAAAAGACATCACCATGGAAATCACTGGTTTCTCCCCACTTCTGCAGCCCTGAAGTCTGAATTCCTTCATGGGGCACCCACCGTCTTTGATGATCTGGACACCACTCACTACTCAGCTCCCAGCCCTGACCCCTGGCTCATGTTCAGGCTTCTCTTCAGTTGTCCTGAGCTATCTCACCCACCCAGCTCCCCACGTCCTTCCTGGCCTCTCTGCCTCTGCACAGGCAATTTCCTCAGCCTTGAAAGCCTTTCTCCATATTGATCTGGTGAATTATGACCCTTCTGAGAAAAAACACCTTTGATGTGAGGTTTTTCCTGGCTCACACAGGAAACCACCCTTGTCTATACCGCTTCTATTTCTAGCATATCTGATAGCTGCTTTGGGGTAATTACTTCTCTGCATAAAAATATGAACTTTGTGCAGTCACAAACTAGCTCTTTTAGATTCCGTATGGTTAGCACAAGGCCCCATGCATGGTAAAATAATAATAATAATGTATGTGAATAAGTGAATGAGCTTGTGAGTGCCTACATGAATGAAAAGTTGTCTGAATGAATTTGGGGTTTGTTTTACTTCGGGTCAATAACACAAAGAGTCATCACAAAACGGACTCCTCTTTCATTCTCATTCAGCTAAGAAGACAGTTTTTTTTCTTTCTCTAAGAGAAAACGGCAAGTGAAGTAAATGTCAAGAATGTTCTATGCATGGAAAATATAATAACTACATAATACACCTGTCAAAATGGTGTTTAAAATAAAATGCTAACAGGCCCATAAAACTGAAGAGGCTTTGTGGGAGTTGCTATTATAAAGCAGTTTTTAATGCTCTGCAAAGAAAATTATCACCTACGTGAAACTTTTAGAGCAACTGTGATTTAGAGCTGGAAACTGTACTTGACACTACCAGTAAGCCATTTCAAACACTTCTTATATCTGATCATTGGTTTGCAAATCTATAGAATGGGCCAACCCTTATGGGCTCAGGGCTGGATGGGGAGGAAATGAAAGACATTTCAGAGTAAAGTTTTTCTTTAAATATTGCCCTTTACTTAGGGTCAAACTCTAAATTTAACATAGAGTATTAAATATATGAAATTAATATGTGCCTAAATATTATATAGGAAAAATAAATGATCTTCCATATGATTCAATGATCGAATTAAGTTGGAAATAAAATCCCCTCATAAAAGTCAAGATATTAAAAATCAGAGGTAGGTCAAGAAAATGAACTAAAGATATTTTTCCTGCTCTATTTTTTCATGTCCAACATCTCTTTTCTCACTTTTCTCCTTTGGTCACAATTGCTCTAAGTTGCTGTTGATCTTCTCTCTCCGGCAGGGATAGGAGTGTTCCAGCAGAGCCTAAAATAGGAAATGCCTCAGGTGAAACCATGGTGGACACTGAAATCATGGATATGGGCAGAGCTCATCCAAGTGTACAAACTAAACCTGGCGATTTGGAGTCTAACTGGGTTAACCAAATGAAGGAGCCAGAAAAGGGACAGATATCTGAGGTCCACAGCCAGGAGAAATGGGGGTTGGTGGCGGGGGTATAAAGGAGAGGAAGGAAGAGGAAACACAGCTAACACTTATGCACAGCTCCACGTTGTCAGGCACTATTTTAAGCACCAGAAGCACAAAGCTCACAATTAGCCAACAGCATCCTGGCACCTGCCTGGAGTAGGCTTGATAATCAATTGGAGGAATTACCTGGCATGGTTGGCTTGGTTCAAAGGAGAACCTATTGGTGGCAACATGAATAGTCATCATTTTCCATGACTTTCCAAGAGAATCCCCTTGGATTCTCTTCTTACCACTGGTATTGTTCCTTCTCTGCGATTTTAGTCTGTCATTGTAATTGTGGCTCTCTAAAGCACAGTCATTATTAGCCCTCTGGTTTTCTCTAATAGTCTCCCTCTTTCTAATTAGCTGAAAATACTCTCAATACTTCAAATAGGATGCCTAATGACAATCTGCAGATCTTTAAGCATTCTCTCTAATCAGTTGAATGTAGGAATCACCATTTGGATGTCCCACCATTACTCAAACTTAGCATAGCCCTGTTATCACCTTCAAAGAAACTTCTCAAGACATTAAGGGAATTATAAATTCTACAGAGATATTTTAGACATAGTGTATTTACTAATTTGCTCACTCTTCTTAGATTCCAGGGCAGTTGATTCCAGGATTTGTGTCTTTTTCTAAGCAGCATTGCTTAGAGCATCTAGTACGATGCTTGGCACATTGGAGGGACCCATCACGTGTTTAGTTCACTGAAGTGAACTTAATGGTTAAGTAAATATGAAGAAATGGAATAGCTAAGAAAACAATTTAGTTAAAATATTTTGGACTGTTCAGAAAATATTTTTAGCAATATTTTCAACCCTGGATTCTCTATGTTCATGAGTGATTTTCAAAATATCAAGGAACATAAAATATATCATATATTTTGTTGAGCAAAATATATACCTACATATATATGAAAAAATAGAATGATTTCAATTGCAATATCATTTGTAGCACCAAGCAGAAACCACAGAAATACTCATTAATGAGGGTTGGTAAAAGAAAGTGTGGTACGTCAACAAAATAGCATATCACATTAAATACTCTGTGTGTGTATGTGTGTGTGTGTGTGTGTGTGTGTGTGTGTGTGTGTGTGTGTGTGAGAAAACACAAGGTGCAGCCCAGTTTGCGTATCATTGTCATTCTGCTTGGATTTATTTTAAAAATTCACACTGCACAAGAAATTGGGAAATACACACTACTATATATAAAATAGATAAACAGCAAGGTCCTACTGTATAGCACAGGGAACTACATTCAATATCTTGTAATGATCTATAGTGGAAAAGAATCTGAAAAAGAGGGACTTCCCTGGTGGTGCAGTGGATAAAACTCCACGCTCCCAAGGCAGGGTGCCAGGGTTCGATCCCTGGTCAGGGAACTAGATCCCACAGGCATGCGACAACTAAGAGTTTGCATGCCACAACTAAGGAGCCGTGGAGCCACAACTAAGGAGCCTGCCTGCCACAACTAAGGAGCTCACATGCTACAACTAAGGAGCTGGCAAGCTGCATCTAAGACCCGGCACAAATAAATAAATAAATATTTTTTAAAAGAATCTGAAAAAGAATATATATTATATATTGTATATATTCACTTTAGCTTGATGTAGTCCCATTTATTTTTGCTTTTGTTTCCCTTGCCAGAAGAGACATATCAAAAAATATGTACATTGCCAAGGCTGATGTCAAAGAATATATTGTCAATGTTTTCTTCTAGAGTTTTTTGGTTTTAAGTCTTACATTTATTTAAGTCTTTAACCTATTTTGAGTTTATTTTTGTATATGGTGTAAGAAAGTAGCCCAGTTTCATTCTTTTGTATGTAGCTGTCCAGTTTTCCCAAACACCATTTACTGACGAGGCTGACTTTTTCCCATGGCATATTCCTGCCTCCTTTGTCATAGGTTGACATATAAGCTTCAGTTTATTGCTGAGCTCTCTATTCTATTAATTGATCTATTGTGTGTCTGTTTTTAATGCCCATACCATACTACTATGATGACTATAGCTTTGTAATACAGTTTGAAATCAGGGAGCATGATATTTCCAGTTTTGTTCTTCTTTAAGATTGTTTTGACTATTCGGGGTCTTCTGTGATTCCATACAAATTTTAAGATTACTTGTTCTAGTTCTATAAAAAATACCATTGGTATCTTGATAAGGATTGTGTTGAATCTGTAAATTGACTTGCGTAGTATGGATATTTTTTTTTTTGCAGTACTTGGGCCTCTCACTGTTGTGGCCTCTCCTGCTGCGGAGCACAGGCCCCAGACGCGCAGGCTCAGCGGCCATGGCTCACGGGCCCAGCCGCTCCGCACCATGTGGGATCCTCCCGGGCCAGGGCACGAACCTGCGTCCCCTGCATCTGCAGGTGGACTCTCAACCACGGCGCCACCAGGGAAGCCCAGTATGGATATTTTTTAACGTTAATTCTTCCAATCCATGAGCATTGTGTATCTTTCCCGCTTTAGCTGCTTCTCACAAATTTTGATATGCTGTGCTTTCATTGTTATTTAAATCAATATTTTACAATTTTTCCTTCTGATTTCTGTTTGGGTTACTTAGAAGTATGTGTTTAATTTCCAAATATTTGGGAATGTTTCAAGATATCTTTTGTTATTGATTTCTGGTATAATTTTGTGAAGGTCAAAGAAGAAATATATATATAATTGTTTAATATATATACATATTTAATTTTTTAAGATTTATTTTATGACTCAGAATGTGGTCTAGGTCACTGACTGTTCCATGCACATTTGAGAAGAAAGTTTGGTGGAGTGTTCTTTAAATTTTAATTAGGTCTAGTTGGTTGCAAGTTCTGGCTATCTATAACCTTAGAGTTTTTCTGCTTATTTGTTCTATCAATACTTGAGAGAGAAGTATTGAAATCTCCAACTATAATTGCGGATTTTTCTATTTCTCCTTGAAGATCTATCTGTTTTTGTATCATATATTTTGAAGTTATGTGAATAAGTGCATAGAAGAAATATGTATTTTTTTAAAAGAAAAAAGTCAGGAGTTACAATGATATTTTCAGTTAAAATTTCAAATGAACAAGTTTTGACCTAATTTGATTTTATATTTGTTAACTTTTTTTAATTGAAAATCATGTTTTCTGAAATATATTAAGAACATTAAAGTTTGTACTTCTCTGATCAGTAAGAGCAAATATCTTTTCATACAGTTAAGGGCCATCTTAAATTATTTTTCTCTGAACTGTTTACTCATGTATTTTGTCCATTTTGCTGTTAGTCTTCCACTTCTTAATTTTTAGGAGTTCTTTATATGTTAGAGATTTTCAAACATTTTTCTGTTATATATTTCCATGTAGATTTTCCCAATATTTTCATCTGGATGGGGGCTGTCAAAGCTTTTTTTAATTATAAATGCTTTGTAATGTAAATGAAATCACCAATATTTTCTTTAATTGCTTTTGAATTTTGAATCATAGAGAAATTTTTCACTCCTTCATTTTAGAATGAAATCCATCCATTCTTTTCTAGTATCTTTATAACCTTTTAAAAAAATATTTAGGTCTGTCAACTATTTGGTGCTTGTGTTTGGAGTGTTGTACAAATTTTTATCTTTTTTCAAATGGCTATCCAATTTTCCAATACCATTTATCAAAGAGTCCACCCATTCCTCACTAACTTGACATAACTTCTTTGTCATATGTTAAGATTCCATATACCCCGTATATATTTCAGAGATTTACCTTTTGTCCAATTAGTCTGTAGGAACATTCCCATATAGCCAATACCATACTGTTTTAATTACAGAGGCATTACAATTTGGTAGGGTTGTTCCCCAAATTGCTCTTCTCTTTAAGGATTTTTCTAACTAATTTTGTCTTAGAGAACAGCATTGTTTTCAGATTGTTTAGTTACAAAAACAATGTATGTATTTTATTGTAATGCCACAAGTTTATGAATTTACTTAGCAAGAACTGATATCTCACCAATATTCCTTGGACTCTCTAACCATGAACATATTACTTTTCTATCTGTTGAGGTCAAATTTTTATAATGAATAATTATTTTAAAGGTTTTCTCATGTAAGTTTTAAACATTTTAAGTATATATCTAGGACCATTTGTTGTTTGTATTTTGGTTGGGGGACATTAAAGATAACTCCGGCTTCATTAAATTAGTGTGCAATGGTAATTCTTTCTCCTGCTCCCTCACCATCGAAGCCTCCCTACTTTCAAGCTTCTACAAAGCATCTATTATTGCAACCACCATTTCATCACCTGTAATTCTGAAATCTTATTCACACACATTAATGACAACCTGGATTGTAGATTGTTCACAGGGTAGGTTGGAATATACAGGAATCCTTCTTGAGTCTATGTGTTGGAAGCTGGCTGAACTGGTATAAAATCTAGAAGGAAGAAGATTGACATGTAAACTTATTAAGGTGAGTTCAAGAAGTTGTGACTTGGCTTATGAAACTCAGAATGTCAGCAGCCCTGTTCTTCACTTAACTTCTTGCACGCCTTTCCCACCTGGTAGATTGCATCTCTCCTGGGCATATATTATGTCAGCAGAACATCTTGACATAAATTTTCTTTCACTTAAGTTCACAGGCAGTGTTCAGGAAAACTACCAATAGGAATTGTAAGAGTGAAAGTTGAAGCGGGTGGGATGCAGAGGGGTGGGGACGACAATTACGAACTGAATTGGAGGCATTGTTCTGATGCTGTGAAAGGTGCTTTTAAGTATATTAGTGATATTCCTGTGAAAGCCACCTTATTAATTCATTCAAAATAAAACAGCCATTATGTAGAAATTGTGACACAGAAGGAAAGAACATAATGATCCTTTTGTTACAAACATCTAGGCAAATAAGTCAAGATTTAATCAGGGTTCCCTACAAGAAATGTTAAGTGTTAGAATTAATGGGTCTTTTGAAAATATTTCTGAATATTAAAAAACTATTAAAATAATCTGAAAATACCTATTCTTTCTTCCCATATAGTTCTTTTCTCTCTTCCTTATACTAATAAGTCTCCCTAGAAGTTAAATATCTGTTTCAATTAACCTTACTTCTTGTTGACACTGAGCTCCCAATTATTAAAAAGTAGGACAGAAATAAATGGCTACCAAAATTAATAATATATGTAATTGTATTCTATTCTCTACATTAGGTAGTAACAAAGGATACTCTCTCCAAATATTTTTGCATAAATTCCCATGCATATACAGAATAATATCCAAGCATTTTCAAATTTTTGAATATTGGTCATCCCTTGGCTATATTAATAATGTATTGGAATGTATCCCAACTCTATCTCCTTTATTCTGACTTTCTTGTATCATAACAGAGGTCATTAGAGTGTAGGACTCTGCCTATACGTGGAACAGAAGCCACATTGGTGGGGTGTTGAGTTTCTCTCAATACCATAATTACAGGTGCTTGCTAGTAATTAGCAAGATGGGTGTCATATAATTTTGATAACCATCTTTCAATCCTGATCACTTTCTCACAGCAACACTCTCTGACAGGTATATTCATCTTTCAAATTTAAAAATTGCAAGATCAGGTGACTTAAAATGACCAGATCCAAAAATGAGTGCTAAAAGAGGGAGCCCAAAAATTGAAATGATGATGATAACTATCCCACCTCTGAACGATTAGCTCCCTTGTGTTTTCCTCTTCTTTTTTTTTTTTTTGACATGAACCATTTTTAAAGTCTTCATTGCATTTGTTACAATATTGCTTATGTTTTGGTTTTTTGGCCCTGAGGCATGCAGGATCTTAGCTCTCTGACCAGGAATCAAACCCGCACCCCCTGCATTGGAAGGCTAAGTCTTAACCACTGGACCGCCAGGGAAGTCCCTCCCTTGTGTTTTTAGTGCCATTTGTATTGGTGGTTAGAAACGCCTCCTTGATAAAATGACATGCTTGCTTCCCAGTTATTGAGAGAAGAGCTGGAAATTGGTGGCGTTACTGCTGCCCTATCCATAGCCGACATTCTCAGCTGTAGCAAACATTCCAGAATCTGTCATTATTTTAAAACACCAACCAGAAGGTACAGCCATTTCCTTATAGCTATGAATAATTCATTGAATATTTCAGGTACTGAAGTCACTAAAAATAACAGGAAAGTTGAAGGCCCTGAGCTTAAAACAAAATCCTAACTATTGCTCAATACTGTTATTTTTTTTAAACATGACACCAGTCAAGCTAATTTCCTAAAGACTTTGCTTGTTGTATTTTAACATATTGACTTCACAGCAAAATTCCAAGTACCTTCTGAAATATCGAACAAATGCTGAAGTCATTCTTATAATATTTCTCTAGTTCTTAAAATCTAAGTACAGATGATATCTTACTTTCCTTTTACACTCTTATCCAGATGCTTTAACATGACTGACACTTGAATATTGAACCAGAGTTTGAGAGACTGAAAATTAGTTTGAAAAATCCTGTGGAGAAACTGGAATCGTGGGCAATAGCTCTATTTTTCCTTTTTTTTTTTTTTTCCATTTAAAAAATGTCTTTAGGGCTTCCCTGGTGGCGCAGTGGTTGAGAGTCCGCCTGCCGATGCAGGGGACGTGCCCCGGTTCGTGCCCCGGTCCGGGAAGATCCCACATGCCGCGGAGCGGCTGGGCCTGTGAGCCATGGCCGCTGGCCTGCGCGTCCAGAGCCTGTGCTCCGCAACGGGAGAGGCCACAACAGTGAGGGCCCGCATATGCCAAAAAAAATGTTTTTATTGAGACATAAGTGACATAGAACATTATGTAAGTTTAAAGTGTATAACATGTTAGTTTGATACATTTATATATTGCAATATGATTACCACTGTAGCATTAGCTAACACCGCTATCCTTTCACATAATTATTATATCTTTTTTGTGGTGAGCCCAATTAAGATCTAGTCTCTTAGCAACTTTGAAGTTTATAATACAGCATTTTTTACTATAATCATTATTCTGTGCATTAGATCTCCAGAATTTATTTATCTACTAGTTGCAACTTTGTACCCTTAAACCACATCTCCCCAAATCCCCCCACCCCCAGACAGTGATAACCCCTGTTTCGCTCTGTTTTATGAGTTAGGCTTTCTTCCATTTTGAAGATGGATACTCTATTCTGTTAGGGAAAAAAGTTCTGAATTTGGTAATGATAGATTAGGTTTATAACTACTAGCTATATATCCACGGGAAAATCAATCTGCCTCTCTAATCCTCTGTTTTCTCATCTGTTAAATAGAGATATTAACACCTGCCTATAAGAGTGTTATACAGATCAATTGAGAAAACGTAAGTGAAAAACCACAAAAAGCCAAGTTTTAAACCATAAAACAGCACAGCAAATTAAGTAATATTGTGATTGATTTTAAAAGAAGAAAGGAAGTAAAATCACCATAAAGGAAATTTGGATAAGTTCCCTCTCTTATTCTGAGTTAAGGGTATATTTTTTCATATTATTTTATTCACACAATACATGAATAACTTATTGTAAAAGATTCACAAGTATATGGAGAAAAATGAGAACCTTTTTTTCTAATGAACTTGTTTAGGTTTTTTCCCCCTCAATGTAACCATTCTTAATAGTTGAAAATATATTTTCTTCTTTCTTTATGCATTCAATCTGCTGTTGTTACATTTGAGACAGATGTGGAAAGGTGCTGTGGTTTCACCTCTGTGCGACCTTCTTAGTCATTTTTCCTGCTTGGAGTGTGTGGATCTTTTAGATGTGAAGAAATAGAAATTACCTTCTGGATTCAGGTGATGACAAACTGAATCATTAACATCTCCCCACCCCAAAAGCTTGGTGTTCGAAATGTTAGAGGGTTTTTTTTTTTTTTTTTTCAGTGAAAAGATCCCATTATCCATGATTCATCAATTTTAGGCTGTTAGTAATATGAAAGTTTGAGAATCAAACTGACAGGAAAATAGCACCAAATCACTAATGCGGATCTTAAAAATGCTGCATAATTTGATTGCTCTGCTATTTTCAGTGGAATATAATGCCAAAATGATACCTTAAATCTGTTGAATATACAATTTCTTGTCAAACTTTTTTGAGATGTTTTTGAATTTTACATTTCAGATGTTGCTTACTACTCTAGAGGTACTGTGATGGAAAACAGCCACTAGTTTATTTGGGATTTCATAAAATTTTGTATCAAATCTTAATTGAAAATTTCTACTTACAGATTCTAAGAATCTTTATCTTAATTGTTAATAAAGATAATATATTTTTATGTTTTATATAACCACAATAGCTATACACCAAAAGCTAATTTTCATTTTTATAACTATTTTAGGAAGTGAGAAATCTACATCCATGATCTTTAAAAATTTGTGCTTTTTTTACCCCTAAAAATATGTTGAAAAACTATGAACCTCTTTACATATTGAGTTGACACATAAAACTTTTTATTATAAATCTAATTAGTTGTAAAATATGTAATTTCTAGCATATCATAAATAGACATTTTAAAATAAAATTCTTTAATTGCATCTAATAGAATCTAAACCCTCGATCTATTTGATACCCACATTTATTTATTTAGACAAATACCCAAACTCTTATTTGGGTATTGATGTGAAATATTTTACATCATTCCTTAATGTTTTTGAACTTATATTTATATTCTATGTAACTCTGGAAAGATGAGGCACAGGGAGGTCAAGTGAGTTGCCCAAGGTCACACAGCATGTATATGGTAGCTCTGGGTATGAACCCAGACTGCTTGCCTCAGAGTCTGTTATTTACATTTATTATCAACAATTCATTATTTACATTTTGAATTTAAATAAAATTTAAATATGTATGTTATTACCACATTATTTCCCTTCCTTTCCTTTTCTCTATCTAGAAACCTGCTAGTGGTATCCACTGTCTCTGATTAAGTCTGATTAAGGGCTTTTAAGTCTTGCTGTGCCTTGAGAATTGTCAAGATTAAATACAATGCTGAGCCTTACCCTGGAAGAACTGACAACCCAGTGACTGCATCTGACAGTTTTCTCTATGTCACCCACAAAACCCATCCCACAGTGTGGAGGGTTCAAGGCATTTGGGAGGAGGCATCAAAATTATTTACGCTACAGCAAACACTGTGCCATCCATCTCAGACACATTACGACATTAGATACAGATAACACAACTTCTATGTCAGACAGATGAAGAAACGGAAGCTCTGAGGGCTACTAAAGGCCATGGAATAGGGATGACCCAGGTCTACCTGGCTCCAGCCTGTGCAAAGCTGTTTCCCTCATCCCCTCACTGCCTCTGGCCATGTGGTCATCCCTAAATAAATTCTGATTGAACTGGATTCCATACCTCAAGTCTATATTCCATGAAGAGAATACTTACGGAAACCTTAGCTATTACTCAGGCCTCCCCACAATCTGAACTGTGGCAAGACGCCAGTCTTCCACAGAACATATTCTACTGCACCATTTCTTTCTTCTGGTTTCAGAATAAATTCCTTTCAGTAAGAGTCTGAAGGCTTAAACTGTGCCTTTTTCTTTGTCGCTGTGCATATATTGGACACAAACTATCTATGGGAGTTAAAATAAAGCTTCATTGAAATGGAAGATTTTTTATTTTAATTTGCCATGATACTATGCTAAACTCCAACAGGTTACAATTAAGGACATACACACCCACAAAGTGAAATATCACAGAAATGACAAACATTTAGAGCCAGCAGGTTTTTCTCAGCTGCTTTGGAAAGGTAAAACTACATCTTTTTTCTCTCACATATGACCATATGTCTTTCACCATGATATAAGTGTTATTATATTCAAATTGCACTTTTGTTTATTCATTTCATCCTGACAGCAAATATTTAGGAAAGAGCTACAGGAAAATGTTTAAATGACTGATACTGCATTTGCTATCCAAAGCACAAATCAAGTTATCTCTAACAGCACTCAAATCCCTTTTCCATTTGAAACACAGATAACAAATTAAAATGTCAAAAATGCACTTTGGCTTAAACATTTGTTTTGAAGATTAAAGATATGACCTGACTCTATTGTTAGTGAAAGTCAGACACATTCTGTTCTTTGGCACATTGCAGCAGTGTGAGTCCATAAAAAGAAAAATCAGTTTTGGACTCTTCATCTTGAGTACTTAATATTTTTTTTAGGATACTTGTATTCGTGTGTCTTGAATACAGCAAGCTCATTTTTGTATAATATGGGAAGCAGATCTGGTACTGTGCAAAAACACAGGAAATGGATTCAGGATCTGTTTCTGCTACTTGCTGTGTAGATTTTGGGAAATTCATAATCTCAGTTTCCTCATCCATATAATGGGTATGATAGTGATGCCTGACTAATAGAATTGTTACAAGTATTAAGTGTCATTATATGTGTAAATATCCTTACCATTTTACCTGACACGCAGTAAGGTAGTACGGACTCAATAATTGTCATTATTAATTGAATTACAGTTATTACATATGAGAAAGTTGGCTAGGGTAAGAAAGATTTGGAAACATTTTCCAGAGCGATTATAATCAAATAAGTGCAAAATACACACAAGCATACTGAATGCTCGGAAAAGTGCTACACTGAAGAACGCTCCCAAGCTTTAATTAACCCAGCATTTTTCAATGTTGTTTACCAAGGACAGGTCCTCTCACACAACACCCTAAAACTTTGACGTGAATATCCTACAGAAATCAGAATAGTGATAAGTACCCCAATATCAAGCCGTTCCTTGGTGGGATTTATATTTGAGAAATGTGTTGGTTTTGCTGATGATGTTGGCTTTTAAAGTAAGGTATTTTTTTTATAATAAAGGAATGCACAGTTATTACTGAAGTTTTGGAAAATTAAAAATATAAAATATAATGATTAATTACACTTAGGCTCATCTCCCACCCTCCCAGAAAAAGCATTGTTGTTTTTTTTAAGTTGGATTTTTAATTGAATATAAAACTTAAAAGATATGGTGGAATGTACATTAAAAGCTTATTACATGCACAATACTCCAAGCTATCAGTGTAGGGAAGTTACAGAATTTTCACTTCAATCAGGTAAGTTTTTACTTCTTCCCTTTCAATTTTGATAAATTTTATTTCATTTTCTTGTCTGACTGCTGTGGCTAGGACTTCCAATACTATGCTGAATAGAAGTAGTGATGGTAGGTGTCCTTGTTTTGTTCCTAAACTTAGCAGGAAGCCTTTCAGCTTTTCACTGTTGAGTATGATGTTGGCTGTGGGTTTGTCATAAATGGCTTTTATTATGTTGAGATATGTTCCTTCTATACCCACTTAGGTGAGAGCTTTTATCATGAATAGATGTTGAATTTCATCAAATGATTTTTCTGTGTCTATTGAGATGATCAAACAACCCAAAAAAAAAAATGGGCTGAAGACCTAAATAGACATTTCTCCAAAGAAGAAATACAGACGGCCAACAGGCACATGAAAAGATGCTCAACATAGCTAATTATTAGAGAAATGCAAATCAAAACTACAATGAGTTACCACCTCACACCAGTCAGAATGGCCATCATTAAAAAGCCTACAAATAATAAATGCTGCAGAGGGTGTGGAGAAAAGGGAAGCTTCCTATACTGTTTGTGGGAATGTAAGTTGGTGCAGCCAGGGTGGAAACAGTATGGAAGTTCCTCAGAAAACTAAAAATAGAATTACCATATGATCCAGCAAACCCACTCCTGGGCATATATCTGGACAAAACTATAATTCAAAAAGATACATGCACCCCTATGTTCATAGCAGCACTATTCACAATTACCGAGACATGGAAACAACCTAAATGTCCATCGACAGATGAATGGATAAAGAAGATGTGGTATATATATACAATGGAATACTACTCAGCCATAAAAAAGAACAAAATAATGCCATTTGCAGCAACATGGATGCAACCAGAGATGATCATACTAAGTGAAGTAAGCCAAAAAGAGAAAGACAAATACCATATGATATCACTTCTATGTGGAATCTAAAATATGACACAATGAACCTATCTATGAAACAGAATCAGAATCCAAGACATAGAGGACAGACTGGTGGTTGCCAAGAGAGAGGGGGTTGGGGGAGGGATGAAGAGAGAGGCTGGGGTTAGCAGATGTAAGCTTTTATGTATGGAATGGATAAACGACAAGGTCCTACTGTAGAGCACAGGGAACTGTATTCAGTATCCTGTGATAAACCACAATGGAAAAGAATATATTAAAAAAAGAATGTATGTATATGTATAACTTAATCACTTTTCTGTACAGCAGTAATTAACACAAGATTCTAAATCAACTATACGTCAATTAAAAAAAATTTTTTTTAATTAAAAAAAAGAACAATGAGTCCTTCTGACACAACAAGACTTGCTCTAGCAGCTCCTCTCCTAATTAATTACACCTGCTGAGGAAGAGCAAGGTTGCCGCTAGAATAAGGTCACCCCTTGTGGCTGTTCTTGCAGCTCAAGAACTCATTTTACACAACAGGCAAAACGAAAACCTGAAACCAAAATCCATTCTGTCACCAAGATAGAACTTCAGAGTAGGATGAAACTTAGAGATGTTTAGAGAATTCACGGCAGGCGCGTGTGGGCACGTGTTTCTGTGTCTACTGAACTGGAGTGAGCTCCTACGAGTTTTCTCCGGTATGACTTTTCAGATCCTGGCACTTAATCTTCCCGTATCTCTGGGGACCGGGTGAGAAAGAGTGCCAGGCAGAACTCTAAATAGCCCTAGGATCAAACCATGCAGTGATTCCCGTTTAGGTCAGCCCGTGTTCCTTTCTCATTAGAACAAACACCTGAGAGCAGAATTCCTCAGTGGGAGAAACACCTGCACACACGGCCTGCTCCCGAGTTCTGTGGGCTGGTGGAGCACTCCTTAGACTCCCGGGGCCCAGCAGCCACAGAACAGGGGCGGCGCTCCTTACGACGACTCACTAGAAATGAACAGGGCCATTGCGAGGCCAGGCCCAGCCCACCTCTCCTTTTGTCCACTGTGGGCAGCCCAAAACTCTTAAGGGTAACTTTAAGTCATTATAATCTCATTACAATTCACAGCAACAGAAACACACGCATCCGAGCGCCATGCCATTCTGCAAGGGGCGAAGGGTAAAGCACGGAGGGCAACCTCGAAAGGCCGCGCCGCCCTGGTCTCCCCACGGGCTCCCGTGTCCCTGGCTACACTGCCGCACGCCGCCCTTCGCCGCTACCGGGGCCCCAAGGTCAAGGCGCGAAGCACGCCGCTCAGAAACCACCAAATCTCTGCTACTGACTCCAGAACACGAGTGCCGGGACCTGAGAGCCTCGCCGGGCCCGCCCTCGTCCACCGTCTACCTCCCCGCGGCAACCGACTAGGCCGGTGCGGGACGACCCGCGGGCCGCCGTCCCCGGGAGCCCCCGGGCCCGGCCAGACCCCAGCCCGCAGCTCCCGGGCCGCGCGCGGCGCCCGCCTGCCGGTCAAGCTGCCCCGCATCCCTTGGGACCCGCGCAGCACCTCACCCAAGCCCGGCCCGGCCACTCAATCCCCCAGCCCCTCAGACTTCAGCCCCCGGCCAGTCCACTCACCGAGCAGCAGCAGGAGCAGCGGCCGTCGCCGGGCCTTCGCGGGCCGCCATGGGCGCGAGCGGAGTTGGGCTGGGTCGGGGGGCTGACCCGGCGGAGTAAGGGCAGCTGGTCCCAGGGCGGCGCCCTCTGCAGGAAAGAAAGAAAAAAGCATTGTTAACCTGAGTTGCATGACTTTCCCTATTTTTTCCTCGTTTTTTTTATTCGGTTTTTATTCGTATGTCTTACTTAGACTCATTCTGCATCTAAAACCTGGTATGTAGCTTTTCCACTTAACATTTTAACAAGTTGTTCTAAACTTCATAGATTTTGTTAGTAAAATATTCTATTGTTTTCAAATGAGTTGCCATGCCATAAGTTACCTAACCATTAATTGATGATAATGTATTTATGCTTTTACCAAGTTATCATTCTTACAAACTAGTGTTAAACTCTCCAAAAATTCTAAAAATTTTAAATTCTAAAGTTCTCTTCCCCATATTTTGAACTACTTATTCACAGTGAAATCTGAGAACTGGGGTTAAAGTATCAGAGTTGTATTTACTAATTCACTTTTTTAAATAAATTTATTGATTTTATTTATTTATTTTTGGCTGCGTTGGGTCTTCGTTGCTGCATGCAGGCTGCCTCTAATTGCAGCGAGCGGGGGCTACTCTTCATTGTGGTGCGCCCACTTCTCATTGCCGTGGCTTCTCTTGTTGCAGAGCACAGGCTCTAGGCACGTGGGCTTCAGCAGTTGTGGCTTGTGGGCTCTAGAGCACAGGCTCAGTAGTTGTGGCACATGGGCTTAGTTGCTCTGCGGCATGTGGGGTCTTCCCCCGGGAGCAAACCTGTGTCCCCTGCAGTGGCAGGCAGATTCTTAACCATTGTGCCACCAGGGAAGTCCTAATTCACTTATTTATTCAACAGATACTTACTCACTTTTATCTGGGTATCAGTGCTAGGTGTGGTGCTAGGGTTGGGAGCTAATGGGATTCAGCCATGGATCCTGTCTTAAAGGACATGCTATCAGATTTTTAAGACTATGGATGAGACAAATTGCTTTCCGTTAAAAGCATGGTCCAAATTAGTGCTATAGATTATCGTAACTAAACTCCAATGGCAGTTGTAGAAATATATTAAAAATATAGACACAGATACAGTTATAGATGCAGACATACAGATACTGTATATGGACATGTAGATGTGAATTTGTCTTGGAGAGGAAGTTGGCATTATGATGAATGTGTGAACATCTCTCATTCTTCTCTTTTCATCCCAATTCCTGCTTTAGTAGTAACCTATTTATCTAAAATATATGTAAATATCTGAATATCACTGCCAGTTATCTAATTTGGATATTATTTTTCACGTATTTCCCAAAACAGAGACATCAAAAGAAATTCTTAAGTTTTTAATATATTTTAATTGATATTGTCAAATTGCTCCTGTATGATCTAGTCCTGGAGGAAATTCCAACCTGCCTCTAGGTCCTCAAATTCTCAGGTCATTTAATACTTAAAAATTCATTCAACAAATAGCATTCCAGCAAACTGCTTCCAAATGTTTCTCTCTCTCTACTCTGAATTCCCTCAAATTAATGCCACTCATAGAATCTTCCTTCCACCATTGCTATAGCAACTCAAAGTGGTTTCTCCCTTCTTTCAGTTCTCCCCAACCCAGCTACCAAATCAACACTACTGAAACCTGATTCTGATCATTTCGCCCTCTTAACCAGAAGCCTTTCATGACTCCCCACTAATCTCAGAGTAAGAATATCTGAAGACAATTTTTTCAAATCATATTTTCTCCTTCCTTTCAGGCAACTCCAGTTCCAGTTAAATCCAAATCCCTAGCTCCCCATACCCTTCACTTTTCCACCTACTTCCTTGATTCACTCTGTCTAGTTGACTAGTTGATCTAGAAAGCCCGATGATGTCTACGTAGTGATAATAGTTGTCAAGATAATAGTTGTCAAGAATCAACTATCTGTTTTGTGCCTGGAACCAAATGAGTGTTTCCAAATGTGATCTCATGTGCTTTAATCATCACAGCCTCTATTTCACATACAAAACAACTGTGACGTCTTCAGTGACTTGTCCAAATTCACACAACTTGCTTAAATTTAGAGCTCTCTTGGACTCCAGAATTCTTGTTAAACTTCAGTATATTCCATCATCCCAGTACTACTTGGTTTTCGGTTTTTTGGTTGTTTTTTTCTTTTTTGGGGGCCCATGCCACGCGTCTTACGGGACCTTAGTTCCCCAACCAGGGATCTCACTGCCCCTGGCAGTGAGAATGCCGACTCCTAACTACCAGACTGCCAGGGAATTCCCAACTAGTTTTTTAATCACAGTTATCACCAAATTCATGAAGTCCTTTCCCTCATTCCAGTTAGAAGTGATTTCTCACTCTTCCAAGTTCCTGTAAATCTTACTCTGTATCTCTAGCTCATCACTGATTATGTTTCCTCTTCATTTATTTAGGTAATATGTCTTTTTTCACTTTTTTATCCATTCAATATTTTATAATTAATATTTTATTAAGTCTGGGCCTAGTAAATGGCAAGGACTTTGCTAGGCATCTGGACTATAAAACAAAGTAAACATGATCCTTGCTCTCAAAAAACATACAATATACTTGTGTTAAGAAAACCCAAGATAAATATATACTTATACATTTTAACTAGTTCTGTGAAGCAAAAGCATGGAGTACAGGAAACAATAAAGAAGGATCATATTGTGTATGTGGGCGGGGTGGAGGGGGTGAAGATTATTCAGAGTTGGCCTTGGTGAGGAAATAAACTGTCAGCCAAGACATCAAGATGAAAAGAAATTAGCCAAGTAAAGAATGGGAATGTAGAGGAACAACATTCTAAGCAGAAGGAAAATCACAGGCAAATGTTTTGAAGCAAGAAAAGACTCTTTTCCAAGAATTAAAAGAAGGTCATTCAAGGATGCAGTATAAAGCTGTGCCTTGTCTGTGTGAATGGAGCCCCACAGGGTTTTGCAGTGGTGCCCTGAGGTCAAAATGCCTTGAGAGTGAACCAATGGACTGGAAAAGTAGAACTGCATCCATGTGGAAAGGAAGGCAGGACCACATCATTCAACAGTGTGCTAAAGAGTTCACATCTACTTTAAGTGCAAAGGGAAGTCTCTTACAAGATTTAACCAGTGATTGCTGTAATTCAATTTCAGATGTTTATTTATTCTTCTAGAAGGGAAACACTGTGGGTTGATACATCAATGCATACCTTTTATCTTTAATATGTCTTTAACTCCACAGTGCCTAAATAATTATTTGAGGATATCAGTTGTTTAATGCTTATTTCCTGAGATAAAATGAGTTAGCGTTTCTATCTTCATATAGGCATTGCCATTATGGCTATTTTCTTATATCCTTATGAGACAGGAGATAGATGACCCCCAGGCTGAGCAGCTGGAGTCTGTCCCCTGTGGACAGATACTCCAAGATGAAGATAATAGTAGGAGCAAGGAGAAGGCTGGGCCCTGCCCAGATAAGAGATAAAGAGACCACATATTCCTCATTCTCAAAGTCAAGGAGACCTTCCCTACTACACATGTGCAGAAAGCCTCCTTGGAGGTCAAAGGGGGGGGGGGCACCACCCCATAGTAGGTGATGTCAACCTACCCATAGGCCTCTTCACTTGAATCCATCTTGGCTAAGAGATGCCCATGCACACATGGGAGGACCCTGAGATAAACCAAATACGGACTTAGAACCAGGCAAAGCAAGATGATTGGCCAGAGGAAGCCTGGAACAAATGCCCCATATAAGTGATTCAAACTACTATGAGGGCGTGACTCTCTCTCTGAGCCTGCATGTGTGAGTCTATTCACACATCTTTTTTCCTCCTAGTAAACACTTTACTTGTTTCACTACTTTCCGTCCTTTTGAGGGAATTCATTTCTACAAAGCTGATGAGCCAGGGTCTTGTCACTGGCCACTGGTCTAGTGGTCAGGATTCAGCGTTCTCACTGCCACAGCCTGACTTCAGTCTCTGGCTGGGGAACGAAAATCCTGCTTCAAGCCTCTGCAGGTTGAGGCCACTCAAAATGACTTACACCAACTCTCACTGAAGAATATATATGAAATTCTGCACCATTTTCCCCCCAATGTGATATATTTTTAATCGTTTTTAATCAAGTTTGAACCTTCCCAAATAGCTGACTTGAGCTCACGATATTGTTGCTAGCTAGAAATGACCATGAACTACGAATGTTGGGTGCAATGATGGCTTTGACAGTCTAAGTATAAAAGAACTGTCAAGCTTTTCACTCTAAGGCTACAGGTTACAGAAAATTCAGAAATAAAGTTTGGTGTTCCCTTTGAATCAATTTGTCACATCCTCTGCTAATCCCATTTCCAAAAGGGCTTACTTTCTAACGGATTACATACTATAGCCCTTGACCTTTCTGAGAGGACTGAATAAAGTTGAATTTGTAGCAAGTTAGAGGTTGTATAGAATACTAGAAGACTGTCCTTTCCCAGTTGGAAATTCACTGGGTGGACTGATGCAAATTTATTAGACTGGGGAGGAAAAGTCACATATTGCATAAACCAGTGCCAATCAGTTGGTAGTAGCTGTATGGAGAAAGATTTGGCAACCACATTTGGGCTGGGGAAGCAATGATTAATGGTATCTGTCACATGTTCAGAAGGAGGAAATGGCATTTGGACACATGGTTATTTCTGCCCAAGCTCATTTAGTATAGCTAGAGCCTTGAGTGGTGTTTCTAATATGAGAGAATTTAATCAAAACACAAAACAGGGGATTTAAAACAAGATTTTAAAGAATGGCAAAAAACACTATCCAGTATTAAAAAGGCTTGTGAAATTAAAAATAATATTCAAAGTGCTAGTAAATCAATAAGAAAAATGACCTCAAAATAAATTTGGGTAATAAGCCCAAGCACATATTGATTGTTTCAATAGTCCTTTATATTTAGCTTACTTGCTAAATTGTCCTCTAAATTTCTCATCATTGCTACCTTGACCCTCTCAGATTTTCACATGGAGAATCTGCTGGTAATTATAACAAATTCCACTGCAACTTCCAAATATCTAAATATTTTTTTCTTATTGCATTGACTAGAAGTTCTTTAAAAATAAAAATGAAGGAGGGAGTGTACAGCTTTTTTCTGTTCTTACCTTGAATAAAATTATTTTAATATTTTACCATTGAGAGTCAGAGATTACAATAAGGGTTTTTTTTTAATCAAAATAGAATTTACATTTTATAAATAATTTTTCTGACATTAATTGATATGATTCATATGATTTTTTCACCTTTGAATTAGTATGTAATATATTTCCCAATATTGATGAAATAAACATACTTGATTATGTTGTATTATTCATGCTCCAATGATTAATATACCAATATTTTATTTTAAGATTTTTGTTTCAATGTTTGAAAAATGAGAATTGCCCAAATACTTTTTTCTTATGTATAACTATTGGTAAGATTATTGTGTTGACACTATGCTTGTTTAATAAAATTCTGTACTTTGTTTCAATTTATGTTCTGGGAGCAACTTTAAGGTAGTGGTTAAGAATCTAGGCTCCCACAAATCAAAACAGTATGGTACTGGCATAAACAGACACATAGATCAATAGAACAGAATAGAGAGCCCAGAAATAAACCCACACTTATGCAGTCAATTAATTTAGGACAAAGGAGCCCAGAATATACAATGGGGAAAGAATAGTTTCTTCAAAAAATGTTGGGAAACTAGAGCGCCACATACAAAAAAAGTGAAACTGGACCACTATCTTACACCATACAGAAAAATCAACTCAAAATGGATTAAAGTCTTGAATGTAAGATCTGAAATCATCAGAATCCTAGAAGAAAGCATAGGGGTAAATTACTTGATATCAGTCATGGCAATGATTTTTTGGATTTGATGCCAATAACAAAGGCAACAAAAGCAAAAATAAACAAATAAGATTACATCAGACTAAAAAACTTCTGTACAGCAAGGGAAACCATCAACAAAATGAAATGGCAACCTATAGGATGGAAGAAAATACTTGCAAGTCATATCTGATAAAGGGTTAATACGCAACCTATATAAAGAGCTTAACAACTCAATAGCAAAACAAAAACAAAACCCCCAAACAATCCAATGTAAAAATGGGCAGAGGAGCTGAACAGACATTTTTCCAAAGAAGAAAGACAAAATGGCCAACAGGTACATGCAAAGTCGCTCAGCATAACTAATCATCAGGGAAATACTAATCAAAACCACAATGAGATACCACTTCACACCTGTTAGAATGGTTATTATCAGAAAGATAAGAAATAGCAAGTGTTGACGAGGATGTGGGGGAAGGGGAACACTTGTGCGCTGTTGGTGGGAACATAAATTGGTTGGTGCCGCCACAATGGAAAGCAGTTTGAAGCTTCCCCCCAAAACTGAAAATAGCAATCCGGCAATCCCACTCTGGTATTTATCTGAAGGAAAAGAAATCACTATCTTGAAACGACATCTGTGCCCCTATGTTTATTACAGCATTATTTAAAATAGCCAGGACATGGATAAAACTTAAGTGTACATGATGAATGAATGGATAAAGAAAGCATGGTATATTATTCAGCCATAAAAAGAAAAAAAAGTCCTGCCATTTGCAACAACATGGATGGACTTTGAAGGCATTATTCTAAGTGAAATAACTCAGACAAAGAAAAATACTGTACAATCTCACTTATATGTGGAATCTAAAATTTAAACACCTGAACTGATAGATTCAGAGAAGAGATTGGTAGTTGCCAGATATGGGGAGTAGGGGGTGGGCAAAATGGGTAAAGATGGTCAAAAGGTATAAACATCCAGTTATTTGATAAACAAGTCCTCAGGATGTAACATACAGCATGGTGACTATAATTAACAATACTGTATTGTATATTTGAAAGTTGCTGAGAGAATAGATCTTAAAAAATTCTCATTAGAAGAAAAAAAATTGTAACTATGTGTGGTGATGGATCTTAACTAAACTTGTTTTGATAATTGTTTTGCAATATACACATATATCAAATCATATAATACAATGTTATATGCCAGGTATATCTCAATAAAATTTAAAAAAAGAATCTAAGCTCTCAGTTGTGAGCTATTGGGGTTAGAAATCCAGTTTCATTACTTGCTAGTGTTCCCCATTTGTAAGAAAAGAGATAACAATTGTATCTACCTCATAAGATTGTGAATATTAAATGATAGTTCACAACAAGTACTTACCAGGATTTGTGGCAAGTAATAAGTACTCAATAGCTATACAAACACATACACATAGGCACACTCAAAGAAACATAAAATTTGAGAATGTATTATATTTTAAAAGCTTCATAAAATTTGCCAGTAAATTAGTGACAACCTAATGCCTCTTGGACCCTTAATTCTTTGAAACCTCTCCCCTCTTTCTCCTATGTGTTTCATTTTCAAGGCTCTCTGCCTCTTTTGTCTTTTTTATATTTAATTTGTATTAGCCCAGATAGCACTTATTTCAGTGAGATTCTGAAAACGTATTGGTGAGTTATACATAGTTTTTTTTTCTTTACATCTTTATTGGAGTATAATTGCGTTACAATGGTGTGTTAGTTTCTGCTGTATAATAAAGTGAATCAGCTACATATATACATATATCCCCATATCTCCTCCCTCTTGCGTCTCTGTCCCACCCTCCCTATCCCACCCCTCTAGGTGGTCACAAAGCACCGAGCTGACCTCCCTGTGCTCTGTGGCTGCTTCCCTCTAGCTATTTTACATTTGGTAGTGTGTATATGTCCATGCCACTCTCTCACTTCGTCCCAGCTTACCCTTTCCCCTCCCTGTGGCCTCAACTCCATTCTCTACGTCTGTATCTTTATTCCTGTCCTGCCCTAAGTTTTTCAGGACTCTTTTTTTTTTAGATTCTGTATATATATGTTAGCATATGGTATTCGTTTTTCTCTTTCTGAATTACTTCACTCTGTATGACAGACTATAGGTCCATCCACCTCACTACAAATGACCCAGTTTCATTCCTTTTTATGGCTGAGTAGTATTCCATGGTATATATGTGCAACATCTTTTTTATCCATTCATGTATTGATGGACACTTAGCTTGCTTCCATGTCCTGGCTATTGTAAATAGAGCTACAGTGAACATTGTGCTACATGACTCTTTTTGAATTATGGTTTTCTCAGGGTATATGCCCATTAGTGGGATTGCTGGGTCGTATGGTAGTTCTATTCTTAGTTTTTAAAGGAACCTCCTTACTGTTCTCCATAGTGGCTGTATCAATTTACATTCCCACCAACAGTGCAAGAGGGTTCCCGTCTCTCCACACCCTTTCCAGCATTTATTGTTTGTAGATTTTTTGATGACAGCCCTTCTGATCAGTGTGAGGTGATACCGTCATTGTGGTTTTGATTTGCATTTCTCTAATGATTAGTGATGTCGAGCATCCTTTTATGTGTTTGTTGGCAATCTGCATATCTTCTTTGGAGAAATGTCTATTTAGGTATTCCGCCCAGTGTTGGATTGGGTTGTTTGTTTGTTTTTTGATATCGAGCTGCTTGTATATTTTGGAGTTTAATCCTTTGTCAGTTGCTTCATTTGCAAATATTTTCTCCCATTCTGAGGGTTGTCTTTCGTCTTGTTTATGGTTTCCTTTGCTGTGCAAAAGCTTTTAAGTTTCATTAGGTCTCATTTGTTTATTTCTGTTTTTATTTCCATTTCTCTAGGAGGTGGGTCAAAAAGGATCTTACTGTGATTTATGTCATAGAGTGTTCTATGTTTTCCTCTAAGGGTTTTATAGTGCCTGGCCTTACATTTAGGTCTTTAATCCATTTTGAGTTTATTTTTGTGTACAGTGTTAGGGAGCGTTCTAATTTCATTCTTTTACATGTAGCTGTCCTGTTTTCCCAGCACCACTTATTGAAGATGCTGTCTTTTCTCCATTGTATATTCTTGCCTTCTTCATCAAAGATAAGGTGACCATACGTGAGTTTATCTCTGGGATAAACTCAGAGTTTATCTCTGGGATTTCTATCCTGTTCCATAGATCTGTATTTCTGTTTTTGTGCCAGTACCATAAAGTCTTGATTACTGTAGCTTTGTAGTAGAGTCTGAGGTCAGGGAGCCTGATTCCACCAGCTCCATTTTTCTTTCTCAAGAGTGCTTTGTCTATTCAGGGTCTTTTGTGTTTCCATACAAATTGTGAAATTTTTTGTTCTAGTTCTGTGAAAAATGCCATTGGTAGTTTGATAGGGATTGCATTGAATCTGTAGATTGTTTTGGGTAGTAGAGTCATTTTCACAATGTTTATTCTTCCAGTCCAAGAACATGGTATATCTCTGCATCTGTTTGTATCATCTTTAATTTCTTTCATCAGTTTCTTATAGTTTTCTGCATACAGGTCTTTTGTCTCCTTAGGTAGGTTTATTCCTAGGTATTTTATTCTTTTTGTTGGAGTGGTAAATGGGAGTGTTTGCTTAAATTCTCTTTCATATTTTTTCATCATTAGTGTATAGGAATGAAAGAGATTTCTGTGCGTTAATTTTGTATCCTGCAACTTTACCAAATTCATTGATTAGCTCTAGTAGTTTTCTGATAGTATCTTTAGGATTCTTTGGATGTAGTATCATGTCGTCTGCAAAGAGTGACAGCTTTACTTCTTTTCCGATTTGGATTCCCTTTATTTCTTTTTTCATCACTGATTGCCATGGCTAAAACTTCCAAAACTATGTTGAATAATTTTGGTGAGAGTGGACAACCTTGTCTTGTTCCTGACCTTAGAGGAAATGCTTTCAGTTTTTCACCATTGAGGACGACGTTAGCTGTGGGTTTTTCATATATGGCCTTTATTATGTTGAGGTAAGTTCCCTCTATGCCTACTTTCTGGAGGGTTTTTATCATAAATGGGTGTTGAATTTTGCTGAAAGCTTTTTCTGCATCTATTGAGATGATCATATGGTTTTTCTCCTTCAATTTGTTAATATCATGTATCACATTGATTGATTTGCATATACTGAAGAATCCTTGCATTCCTGGAATAAACTCTACTTAATCATGGTGTATGATCCTTTTAATGTGCTGTTGGATTCTGTTTGCTAGTATTTTGTTGAGGATTTTTGCATCTATGTTCATCAGTGATATTGGCCTGTAGTTTTTTTTTGTGGCATCTTTGTCTGGTTTTGGTATCAGGGTGATGGTGGCCTCGTAGAATGAGTTTGGGAGTGTTCCTCCCTCTGCTATATTTTGGAAGAGTTTGAGAAGGATCGGTGTTAGCTCTTCTCTAAATGTTTGATAGAATTTGCCTGTGAAGCCATCTGGGCTTTTGTTTGTTTGAAGATTTTTAATCACAGTTTCAAGCTCAGTGCTTGTGACTGGTCTGTTTATATTTTCTGTTTCCTCCTGGTTCAGTCTCAGAAGGTTGTGCTTTTCTAAGAATTTGTACATTTCTTCCAGTTTGTCCATTTTATTGGCATATAGTTGCTTGTAGTATTCCCTCATTATAATTTGTATTTCTGCAGTGGCAGTTGTTACTTTTCCTTTTTCGTTTCTAATTCTATTGATCTGAGTCTTCTCCCTGTTTTTTTCTGGATGAGTCTGGCTAATGGTTTATCAATTTTGTTTATCTTCTCAAAGGACCAGATTTTAGTTTTATTGATCTTTGCTATCGTTTCCTTCATTTTTTAAAAATTTATTTCTGACCTGATCTTTATGATTTCTTTCCTTCTGCTAAATTTGGGGGTTTTTTTGTCCTTTTTTCTCTATTTGCTTTAGGCGTATGGTTAGGTTGTTTATTTGAGTTGTTTCTTCTTCTTGATTTAGGATTGTATTGCTATAAACTTCCCTCTTAGAACTGCTTTTGCTGCATCCCCTACGTTTTGGGTCATCGTGTTTTCACTGTCATTTGTCTCTATGTTTTTTTTTTTCTTTTTGCGGTACACGGGCCTCTCACTGTTGTGGCCTCTCCCATTGTGGAGCACAGGCTCCGGACGCGCAGGCTCAGCGGCCATGGCTCACAGGCCCAGCCACTCCGTGGCATGTGGGATCTTCCTGGACCAGGGCACGAACCTGGGTCCCCTGCATCGGCAGGCAGATTCTCAACCACTGCGCCACCAGGGAAGCCCATCTCTAGGCATTTTTTGATTTCCTCTTTGATTTCTTCAGTGATCACTTCATTATTAAGTAGTGTATTGTTTAGCCTCCATGTGTTTGTATTTTTTACAGACTTTTTCCTGAAGTTGATGTCTAGTCTCATAGCATTGTGGTCAGAAAAGATATTTGATAAAATTTCAATTTTCTTAAATTTTCCAAGGCTTGATTTGTGACCCAAGATATGATCTATCCTGGAGAATGTTCCATGAGCACTTGAGAAGAAAGTGTATTTTGTTGGTTTTGGATGGAATGTCCTACAAATATCAGTTAAGTCCATCTTCTTCAATGTATCATTTAAAGCTTGTGTTTCCTTATTTATTTTCATTTTGGATGATCTGTCCATTGGTGAAAGTGGGGTGTTAAAGTCCCCTACTATGATTGTTACTGTCGATTTCCCCTTTTATGGCTGTTAGTATTTGCGTTATGTATTGAGGTGTTCCTATGCTGGGTGCATAAATATTTACAATTGTTATATCTTCTTCTTGGATTGCTCCCTTGATCATTATGTAGTGTCTTTCTTTGTCTCTTGTAATAGTCTTTATTTTAAAGTCTATTTTATCTGATATGAGAATTGCTACTCCAGCTTTCTTTTGATTTCCATTTGCATGGAGTATCTTTTTCCATCCCCTCACTTTCAGTCTTTATGTGTCCCTAGGTCTGAAGGGGGTCTCTTATAGACAGCATATATACGGGTCTTGTTTTTATATCCATTCAGCCAGTCTATGTCTTTTGCTTGGAGCATTTAATGCATTTACATTTAAGGTAGTTATCGATATGTATGTTCCTATTACCATTTTCTTAATTGTTTTGGGTTTGTTATTGTAGGTCTTTTCCTTCTCTTGTGTTTCCTGCCTAGAGAAGTTCCTTTAGCATTTATTGTAAAGCTGATTTGGTGGTGCTGATTTCTCTTAGCTTTTGCTTGTCTGTAAAGGTTTTCATTTCTCCATCAAATCGAATGAGATCCTTGCTCGGTAGAGTAATCTTGGTTGTAGGTTTTCCCCTTTAATTACTTTAAATAAGTCCTGCCACTCCCTTCTGGCTTGCAGAGTTTCTGCTGAAAGATCAGCTGTTACCCTTATGGGGATTCCCTTGTATGTTATTTGTTGTTTTTCCCTTGCTGCTTTTAATATGTTTTCTTTGTATTTAAGTTTTGATAGTTTGATTAATATGTGTCTTGGGGTGTTTCTCCTTGGATTTATCCTGTATGGGACTCTCTGTGCTTCCTGGACTTGATTGACTATTTGTTTTCCCATATTAGGGAGGTTTTCAACTATAATCTCTTCAAACACTTTCTCAGTCCCTTTCTTTTTCTCTTCCTCTTCTGGGACCCCTGTAATTCAAATATTGGTGTGTTTAATGTTGTCCCAGAGGTCTCTAAGACTGTCCTCAATTCTTTTCACTCTCTTTTCTTTATTCTGCTCTGTGGTAGTTATTTCCACTATTTTATCTTCCAGGTCACTTATCCATTCTTCTGCCTCCATTATTCTGCTATTGATTCCTTCTAGAGAATTTTAAATTTCATTTATTGTGTTATTCATCATTGTTTGTTAGCTCTTTAGTTCTTCTAGATCCTTGTTAATTGTTTCTTGTATTTTCTCTATTCTATTTCCAAGATTTTGGATCATCTTTACTATTAATTCTCTGAATTCTTTTTCAGGTAGAATGCCTATTTCCTCTTAATTTGTTTGATCTGGTGGGTTTTACCTTGCTCCTCCCTCTGCTGTGTGTTTCTCTGTCTTTTCATTTTGCTTAACTTACTCTGTTTGGGATCTCCTTTTTGCAGGCTGCAGGTTCATAGTTCCCGCTGTTTTTTGTGTCTGTCCCCAGTTGCTAAGGTTGGTTCAGTGGGTTGTGTAAGCTTCCTAGTGGAGGGACTAGTGCCTGTGTTCTGGTGGATGAGGCTGGATCTTGTCTTTCTGGTGGGCAGGACCACGTCTGGTGGTGGGTTTTGGGGTGACTGTGACCTTATTATGATTTTAGGCAGCCTCTCTGCTAATGGGTGAGGTTGTGTTCCTGTCTTGCTAGTTGTTTGGCATAGGGTGTCCAGCACTGTATCTTGCTGGTTGTTGAGTGGAGCTGCGTCTTAATGTTGAGATGGAGATCTCTGCGAGAGCTTTCACCATTTGATATTGCATGGAGCTGGGATGTCTCTGGTGGACCAATGTTGTGTACTCGGCTCTCCCACCTCAGAGGCACAAGCCTGACACCCAGCCAGAGTACCAAGACCCTGTCAACCACATGGCCAGGTACATGGGGAGTTTCTTGCCTTTTGGGAAGTCTGAGGTCTTCTGCCAGTGTTCAATAGGTGTTCTGTAGGGGTTGTTCCACATGTAGATGTATTTATGATGTATTTGTGTGGAGGAAGGTGATCTCCACATCTTACTGCTCTGCAATCTTGAAAGTCTCCTACATAGGTTTTTAAATATATAATTAGCTGCTTCATCCCCTCTGAATTCAGGCTATATCCCATTTCTCTCTCCTAATAATTTTTTCTCCTTCAACATTGTCAGAAATTTGTCTGTTTATCAGTGTTTCCCAAGACCAGCTCTTGAATTAAACACTGGGTTTTTCTTCTTTTGGCTTTCTAATTTATTATTTCTATCTTTATTGATTTCTTTCTCTCCTTTTGATTTTTATTTTTTGGAATGCATGGTCTCTGCCTGGTTGAGGATGCACAGTGGCAGGGAGGGGGTTGGGGCCTGGAGAGGAGACATGGGTCATCATCTGCAGCTAATGTTTATATGAGGCTGGCTCTGTTTCCAACCCTAGTGTAGACTCTGGGCCTCTGGGTCAAGCATCATGTGGGAGAGTGGTTATGTGGCAGAGGCACAGAGCATCCTCTTGTCTGTCATATGTGGTCTTTCATTAGACAGTTCTAGCATAAGAATGTGTGGTTTGAAATCAGAGACCTAGATTTGAGTCCAGACTCTTCTACTTATTATCTTTGTGAAAAATTCCTTTACTTCTTTAAACCTCATTTTCCTCATCTGTGAAAAGGGCATAATAATAGTATTTTCCTCCAAGGGTTATTGTAAGGATTAAATGAGATAATGCAGGGACTTCATTTATTTCACTGGCATGTCCCTCCTGATAAATATTGATGTGTGTGTATGTGTGTATATAAAGTATTTCTTGTATTAATAATTCAAAAATATTCCTTCAGTGAGCCTACGGAATTTCCACCTAGCCTTAAAACACTACATATTTCTGGAACCCAATCTTGTGAAGAGATTGAAAAGCTCGCTGAACCTCTGCAGCTATTACATGATAAAAATGATTGAAGCCACTTGTCAACCTAAAAGTGCCTTGTGCACAGTTATTAATAATACTGAGCAGTGCCCATTATAGAAAACCTGCAGCTTTTATGCTTCCATAATTTTAGGCATGCTATCATCCTCTCAAGAAAGAAGAATCACCTCCAACACAAATCCTACCAGCTCTCTATTTTCCAATAAAGAGAACCTTGCAAATGATGAAAACAGTGGCAGGTCCTTTCACTAGCCCCACTCACAGTTGGGGAAGGGATGTAAATGAGGAGCATTTACCTTGCCCTCCACAAATCACCACATACTTGGTGGTTTCCAAGCTGACAGCAAGATCTTTCATTTACAGAGATGGGAAGGGAAGTGCTCCTCCTTCGACAAAGAGCCATTTCTTTCTTTTTTTTTTTTTATAATTAATTAATTAATTTATCTTAGTTTTGGCTGTGTTGGGTCTTCGTTTCTGTGTGAGGGCTTTCTCTAGTTGCAGCGAGCGGGGGCCACTCTTCATCGCGGTGCATTAATTGTTAATTGTTTCTTGTATTTTCTCTATTCTATTTCCAAGATTTTGGATCATCTTGACTATTAGTTCTCTGAATTCTTTTTCAGGTAGACTGCCTATTTCCTCTTAATTTGTTTGGTCTGGTGGGTTTTACCTTGCTCCTCCCTCTGCTGTGTGTTTCTCTGTCTTTTCATTTTGCTTAACTTACTCTGTTTGGGGTCTCCTTTTTGCAGGCTGCAGGTTTGTAGTTCCCATTGTTTTTGGTGTCTGCCCCCAGTTGCTAAGGTTGGTTCAGTGGGTTGTGTAGGCTTCCAAGTGGAGGGACTAGTGCCTAGTGCCTGTCGCAGCCTCTCTTGTTGTGGAGCACAGGCTCCAGATGTGCAGGCTCAGTAGTTGTGGCTCACGGGCCCAGTTGCCCCGCGGCATGTGGGATCTTCCCGGACCAGGGATCGAACTCCCATCCCCTGCATTGGCAGGCAGATTCTCAGCCACTGCGCCACCAGGGAAGCCCAAAGAGCCATTTCTGAAAAGGCACTTCCTTACGATAAAAAGGACATGAAAAAATCATTTAGAGAAAAATAACCTAAATGGATTCCCAAAAGCAAACTGCACATTCTTGTACATGGCAGGTACTACGACCACTTATTTGAGGGAAGATACTTAGAGAAAATCTTTGATATTCTAGAAGCCTCTTCTCTTTTTTAGATGAGTTTTTTTGTTTGTTTTGTTTTGTTTTTTTCTGTACGTGGGCCTCTCACTGTTGTGGCCTCTCCCGTTGCAGAGCACAGGCTCTGGACGCGCAGGCTCAGCAGCCATGCTCACGGGCCTAGCCACTCCGCGGCATGTGGGATCTTCCCGGACCGGGGCATGAACCCATGTCCCCTGCATCAGTAGGCAGACTCTCAACCACTGCGCCACCAGGAAAGCCCTAGATGAGTTTTTATAATGACTCTACTTCCTGTTTAGAGGCAGGAAATTGTTTATTATTCTGCATTGCTGTGTATAAATTTTTAAAATTAGAATGTAATTTGTTGGGCTGATAGCAAATATATAACATTTATACTATATAAAACAGAAGTCAGCCTCTATAAACTGCATAAAATGATGATAGAAAAATTACTATTTGAACAGAGTAAACATTTTAATCATAACCAGGGCACTGAAGAGAGAGTACCCTGAGAGAAAGTTATCTGTAAGATTAAGTAAAAACCCTTGAATATGAGGATCCAGAGAGCAGAAAAAAAAATGTGCGGGGAGGGACAGGTCAAGAGCTGGTGCTGACAGCCCTCTCTTTGGTAAGAACCATAGGTCACAGTCACCCACTTGAGGGGATAACATTCTCAGTAAGTCACTCCAGACATGAGCTTCATGGATCACTTCCTCATCAGCATCCTCACAGGTAAGTGTTCCAGCTGCCCTGCTCATCTGCCGTGAGAATCAGAAAGCTGCCCAAACTTGCCATGCCATTTCTTGGGTCTCTGTTCTGTCAGCTAAAAACTTGGAAAAAAAAAAGATTGGGGTTTCATTTTGAAGAGGTAGGTGGGGAAGGAAAACTACAGTTTAAGATGAGTAGCTTCTATTTTTTCCCTTCGTCACTAAGTAGTCTTGGGGCAAAGCTGTCTTTTACAAAAAAGACTACATGTGATTTTCTTTGAAACAAAATCCCAGTAAACTAATGCTTCCTCCTTTGATGGAGCCATTATTAGAGCTCGAGCCCATGATATTAAATGTTACAATCTTTAAAAAATTATCGGGGGACTTCCCTGGTGGCGCAATGGTTAAGAATCCACTTGCCAATGCAGGGGACATGGGTTCGAGCCCTGGTCCGGGAAGATCCCACATGCCGTGGAGCAACTAAGCCCGTGCGCCACAACTATTGAGCCCACGTGCTGCAACTACTGAAGCCCGTGGGCCTAGAGCCCATGCGCCTAGAGCCCGTGCTTCACAACAAGGGAAGCCACCGCAATGAGAAGCCTGAGCACTGCAATGAAGAGTAGCCCCCACTTGCCACAACTAGAGAAAGCCCGCGCACAGCAACAAAGACCCAATGCAGCCAAAAATAAATAAATTAAATAAATTTTAAAAAATAAACATAAAAAAATTTTTTTAATTAAAAATAAATAAAAAATTATTGGTCATTTACATCATAATGGAAAAGAGGTGAGCTATGTTTTTCATGTTATGTATCTTTTCCCAAGGTTCTATTACATATCAGCTGCTAACAGGTTAAGATAGGAGATGCTTAATACATATGAAACTTTTTTCAGGATGAGCCTCATGGCTTCTTGCATGTTTCCTGAGGATTTTCTGAATTCAATATTCAAGTATCAGTCAAAAATCTCCCGGACTGGGAGGGGGAAGGGTGAGCTGTGACAGGGTGAGAGAGAGGCATGGACATGTATACACTAACAAACGTAAGGTAGATAGCTAGTGGGAAGCAGCTGCATGGCACAGGGATATTGGCTCGGTGCTTTGTGACCACCTGGAGGGGTGGGAGGGAGGGAGACGCAAGAGGGAAGAGATATGGGAACATATGTATATGTGTAACTGATTCACTTTGTTATGAAGCAGAAACTAGCACACCATTGTAAAGCAATTATACCCCAATGAAGATGTTAAAAAAAAAAAATCTCCAGGACTTAGTAGTGTAACAATGTTCCACTCTACATTTCTTATCCAGTGACAATGTTTCCATTGTATGGAATTATGTTTCTCTTGCCCAATATAGATGTAAGATTAATTTAGAGTATTTGGTGGAACAGATGTTATACTTGGAAGATAAGGAGCAGGAAATCCCTCTGGATAAATAACTCTGAGAGGCAAGGCCACAGTGAAAAGTTGGGTTCCATCAACTTTCAGTTAAAGATCCTTCCTCCCACTGTCAAGCAGAATACAAAAGTTTTTCTTATTTTCAGAAAATGATGAAATTGGGAAGGAATGTGAAATGCTTCAGAGGAAGGGAAAGGGCATTTCCTTTCCTTGTTATAGTTTTGCTCGGGATCTTTATTAAAAGGTAAACCTGAATCCTGCCTGCATTTGCTCTCACAGTGTTGTGAGAACTATCATAGCCATGAAATCTCTTGTGATTTTGTCAGCCAGAGTTGTCTTTTTTTTTAAGTAAATTTATTTATTTATTTTTGGCTGCATTGTGTCTTTGTTGCTGCACGCAGGCTTTCTCTAGTTGTGGCGAGCAAGGGTTACTCTTCATTGCGGCACATAGGCTTCTCATTGCAGTGGCTTCTCTTGTTGTGGAGCGTGTGCTCTAGGTGCATGGGCTTCAGTAGTTGTGGCACATGGGCTCAGTAGTTGTGGCTCACAGGCTCTAGAGCACAGGCTTAGTAGTTGTGGTGCACAGGCTTAGTTGCTCTGTAGCATGTGGAATCTTCCCGGACCAGGGCTTGAACCTGTGTCCCCTGCATTGGCAGGCAGATTCTTAACCACTGCGCCACCAGGGAAGTCCCCAGAGTTGTCTTTATTGAACTTATTCAAGGAGTAGTAAAGGTACTGGTAACAGCACCCACCTGCAAATCTTGCTGGTAGAGCTACCTGGTGAAACCAGGAAAGGGATCAGGGTTTTAGCAAGCAAACTGAAAACTACAGACAACATAGACACCTCTCACCCCCTATTGTTAAAAATGTATAAATCTGGAAATACATCCAGGTAGACTCAGCACCAGGTACTCCTCTTTTGACTTGTGATTGGGGCTGTTACCCATGCAGAGAGCTTCTTATTACTTTCACCAACCTACCAGATGGCCCAGTCAGTCCATGCCTTCATTATTATTGTAGCCAAGTGGATATTGTCATGTCAAGTATGAGGAACGGACTGGTTAGGAGGGCTCCAGCGTACACAAAGCTGCAGTGGAGAGCCCTGCTAATTGCCTTGTGGTCCAAACTCAGCATCACTGTGATTTCCTGACAACAGTCCAGATGGCTGCAGCCTCTACTGCAGGCATGCCAACCTGGGAAGGAGGGTACTGACACCTGCTCAAGGAAGACGGCTGAGCCCATTAATTCTGATTTACAAAGATGACACGGATTCCAGAGTGTTGGCCAGGTGGGGCCCCATAGCCCATTTTTAGAAACAAGTCACTGAGGTCTCCTCATCCATCCACTTCCCTGCCCTCCGGCCTTGCTTGTAACAAAAAGTTACTTGCAGCCTTTAAACTCTGTTTGCTCTCTAGCTTTATTGCTGGCAGAAAGCAGTGCACTTTATCAACATTATCTCATATCGGCAGATCCCAGACAGTGAAATGGTAGTTGTTGAGGCCATTAAAAGATACTTCCACACTCTGCCTGGTGCAGAATTTATAGAGCCTCCCAGTGTAAGGTCCTGGAAAGTACAGATCGTCTCATTATATGAAATGACAACCTAGCACCTCAGAGATAGGGTAATTCCAAGTACTCACGGGCCTCAGGTACAACTGGGCTTTTGAGGCTTGTTAAAAATGATGCTGATAAACTTTTAAGATTTTTATGAGATTCATCTTTTCCTATGCTCAGGCTTTCAAGGAAAAATATGCTTGCTTCACCCCTCAAAGCTCCTGCAAATCCTTTTCTGAGCAAATTCATATTCCTTTCTTATCAATTTTGCTTTTTGTACTTGCCTGTATTTCCACACATACGTGTGGGTTTTTTTGGGCTCCTCAGAAGTGGAGGCTGAGACAGGGATTCTTATGCACATGGTTTATTGAAGGAGCACTCTGAGGAAAATGAAAGTGGGGGGATCAGGGTGGGGCAGAGAAAGGAGCTGAGCAAAGCAGTGGCCTCAGCTTGATCCCACAGGGACCGTGGAGGATGAGTTATAACCCAGAGATGGTTGCACCTTGTGGGAAGGAAGCCATTCTCTTGGCCCTCTGTCAGTGAGTCATAGTCCTTGATGTGGAGGAGGATGGGCAGGGTTTGCTGTAACTCTCAGGCAAGAAGGATTTAGCTCGGTGGATGGGCGATTCATGGTCATCGTGATGTTGATGCTCCATCACCTGCGAATTTGTTAGACCTGTCAGTTCTCAGGGATCTCCTCAGATCTACTAAATCAGAAACTCTGGAAATGGGACCCGGAACTCTGAGGGTCAACAAACCCGCCAGGTGATTATGAATCATAATATTATTTGAGATCCACTCTTTTACATCAGTTCCCTGAAGAACGGGGTCATCACTCACAGCAGCTGCAAGATGGGTGCACAAGCCTGGTGAGGGAGATTGATGATTTCTATCAGGTCTCAGGAAAGCTTTGTACAAAGAAAGAAAAATGGAGGCTAAATCTTAAGTCTGAGGAGATGTTAATTGGGTAAAAGAGGTGGATTTCTACGCAAAGGGAGAATCATATATGAAGGTTCTAAAGTGAAAAAAGGTTATAGTTTATTGAAGAACTGACTGAAGAGTAATACGGCAAGAGCATCAAGCACAAGGTAAATAATGGTGCCAAATGAAAGTTGAAAGGTAGGCTGGGGTCAGAAGGGTGATTCTAATGGCTAAAAATAACTGCAGTTAACATTTACAGAGCATTTTCTATGCGCCAGACACTTTGCCAAGTGCTTCTCATACATTGTCTTAATTAGTCCTCATAAGAAAAGATGTAGAGAGATTAGATGAGAAACTTGAGCCTTAACTAAGGAGCACAGCAGTGAGTGATGGAGCACAGCATTGACTGAAGGCTTTGTCTGGGTACAAAGCCCCCACTCTTAACCACCACCCCATCCTGATATGGTATGGATTTTTGGAGTCTTATCCTATGAGCCATGGGAAACCACTCAAGGTTTTAATTGGGAAACTGACATAGTCATATTTGTACTGTAAGATCATTTTAGCTGCTTGAGATAAAATTGCCATATAACATTGCCTAAGTTTAAGGTATACAACAGTGATGCTTTGATACATGTAAAAATTTATATGTTTATTATTATATCTGCATAAGAACAGAAATACAGGGACTTCCCTGGTGGCACAGTGTATATGACCCCACGCTCCCAATGCAAGGGGCCTGGGTTCAATCCCTGGTCAGGGAACTAGATCCCATGTGCATGCTGCAACTAAGAGTTTGCATGCCACAACTAAGAGTTTGCATGCCACAACTCAGAGTTTGCATGCTACAACTAAGGAGCCCACCTGCCACAACTAACACCTGGTGCAACCAAATTAATAAATAAATATAGGCCCCCCCCCTGCCACAACTAACACCTGGTGCAACCAAATTAATAAATAAATATTTTTTAAAAAGAACAGAAATACAAGCACTAAACACGCTTTTTTTTTTTTTCAGAATAAAGCATAATTGCCCACCATCTAACCCCAAAGCACCCCACACTGCTGCAGCCATCCTTATATTCCCCGCCCAACCCCAGCGAATGTGATTTAGTAAATCTGGAGTGGGGCCTGAAGGCAATATATATTTTTTCTAATCTACATTTTTAAATAACAAGGTCCCTAACAGATTTAAATGCAGGTGTCCTTGACGAAACAGCTCTGCTTGCTTCCACGCCCCCTCCTTCCGGAAGAAGGAGCCGCAGATTCCACGTCTCGCGATAGTTTCTTGTTTTTACGAATCTACTACAGGTCGTGCGAGAATGGCTCGTCCAATCATAAGGCTGGACGGAGGGCAAAGGTAGCAGCTCAGTGGAAGGTCATGTCCGGGCCTCTTGGGTGTTCGCGCTGTGGCTGGTGCCCACACCAGACGAGCCGTCTCGCTGGAACTCTGACCTCAGAGGTGAGTCACGTGATATCCCTCAGGCGCGTTGCAAGCTCACTTAACCAGCGTAGCACCCCGGGTTCTCATTCTCCGATTCTCGGCCTGTGACGTGCTGAATTCCGGGTCTACGGAAAGAGACCAAATGGTGTCTGTGAGTGTGTGGGGTGGGGGGCAGGGGCCGGGGAGCTGATAAATAGAATGGCTACTAGTATTGAAGTAGGAAAGACCCCGGGGCGGAGGAGGTTTAGCGGGATCCGAAGCTGAGGCGGGAAGATAATCTGAGGGGGCAAGATGAGGGCGTGGAAGGAGTGGAAGAGATGGAAAACTGGCAGTGGCTGCACTAAATAAACATTTATAGGGGAAAAATAGACGCCAAGAATATGTATCAAGAAGCAAACCAGGGCTTCCCTGGTGGCGCAGTGGTTGAGAGTCCGCCTGCCGATGCAGGGGACAGGGGTTCGTGCCCCGGTCTGGGAAGATCCCACATGCCGCGGAGCGGCTAGGCCCGTGAGCCATGGCCGCTGAGCCTGCGCGTCCGGAGCCTGTGCTCCACAACGGGAGAGGCCACAACAGTGAGAGGCCCACGTACCGCAAAAAAAAAGAGAGCAAACCAAGAACAAGGGGAGGATTTCAGCCCCATTATTTCAAGTATGTTGTGAGATGGGGGCCCACTTTGGGTCCCAAATAGGGTAAGACTCTGCTCTGCAGAATTTGGGCTTGAATGGAGAGAAAAAAACGTTGTGTGGCGGCCAGAGGCAGATTTTGCAGCAGGAAGCCAAACTACGAATCCCCTGGTCCAGAATATTATCTGAAGTCATTTTTCCACGTGGAACTCATAATCAGTAGGGAAGGCCTCAGTTTGGTGTAAGGAACAGTATTGAGTGTTTTTTGTTTTGTTTTGCCTGACTTTTTTTTTTTTTTTTTGCGGTACGCGGGCCTCTTACCGCTGTGGCCCCTCCCGTTGCGGAGCACAGGTTCCGGACGCGCAGGCTCAGCGGCCATGGCTCACGGGCCCAGCCGCTCCGCGGCATGCGGGATCTTCCCGGCCCGGGGCACGAACCCGTGTCCCCTGCACCGGCAAGCAGACCCCCAACCACTGCGCCACCAGGGAAGCCCTTGCTTGACTTTCATATTAGGCTAACTTTTCTTCAAAGAGCCATTCGCAGTTTTCCCGTTTGGATCTTAGGTCATCTGGAGATGGCATTTGCTATGTTTCAGAGCCTCATTTGCCCTGCCTTTTTCTCTCCCATCTCCATCTCCACAGCTTTTTCTCTCATCTTCATAAAGATAGTTTTTGAATGTCTCCATCTATTGGTGCTTGCTGCTCCAGTTCCTGAGCTAAACACCAGAGTTGAAACAGTTTATCATAGCTTCAGCCTGTCCGCCTGTTGAGAGCTGGGTATTAAATTTCATTGCCTGTGTTGCCCAGTGTCTGGTTTTCTAGGACTGAGATACTGCAGCTTTAAATGTCAACACTTTTTCCCATGGAGGGACAACTTGCTTTAATCTCACTTTTCATCTTTTTAAACATGTCTTCTTTCAAAGCTTTTTCATTCTATTTTCTGACTGTATCCATTAGCCAAAAAGAATTTGAGCACTTTAATTACTATTTAAAGAAATAGGGATGCTGATAAATGTTTAAAATTATACATGCAAGTGTAATTATTTTTATTTTATTCTGTCACACTGCTGATCCCAAGATTTTTTTTCCCTGATTGCATGTCACTGTGTGTTCTGGATTCTCTTGTCCAGGAGTGATAGTCCAACCCCACTCTTCTACAGAAATCTTTCCAGTTGCCTCCCATGTGATGAGAATCTATATTCTACACCCCCAGGCACCCTGGAGAAAGGAAGCTCAAGAGGAGAAGTGGGCCCCGCACACGGAAGAGGACCATCCCTGACGACCACCACTGGCCTTGCTTATGGTGTCTTTCAGGTACATTATCTCATTTAACACCCACTTAGTCCTACCAGTGACTTAGCATTGGTGTCTCAGAGAGGAAACTGAGAATCAGAGACATGAGACACTTTCCAAGGTCATGTGTCAAGTGAGTGGCTGAGTTAGAACACAATATTTTTGAGGTCCAAATCTGTGTTTTCACCAATATCCCACAGTTTAAGGACTTCAGATCTTCACTAGGATCAGCATCTGTGCTTGCTCACTGTGCTCCTCTAGTCCCCTCAGAGGCCATCTGTAGTACAGTAGTTCCCCCTTATGCATGGGGGATACATTCCAAGACTCCAGTGGATGCCTGAAACTTCAAATAGAACCAAACTCTATAGATACTATGTTTTTTCCTACACATACATATCCTTGGATAAATTAGGCGTAGTAAGAGATTAACAACAAAAACTAATAATAAAATAGAACAATTATAATATACTGTAATAAAAGTTATGTGAATGTGGTCTCTCTCTCAGAGTGTCTTACTGTACAAATTCAGTGCCTTTTCTATCTTTATTTATTTATTTGTTTATTTATCTTTGGCTGTGTTGGGTCTTCGTTTCTGCACGGGCTTTCTCTAGTTGTGGTGAGCAGGGGCCACTCTTTGTTGTGGTGCGTGGGCTTCTTATTGCAGTGGCTTCTCTTGTTGAGGAACACGGGCCTTAGGCGCGCAGGCTTCAGTAGTTGTGGCATGCGGGCTCAGTAGTTGTGGCTCAGGGGCTCTAGAGCGCAGGCTCAGTAGTTGTGGCATGTGGGCTCAGTAGTTGTGGCTCGAGGGCTCTAGAGCAGAGGCTCAATAGTTGTGGCGCACGGGGTTAGTTCCTCCTCAGCATGTGGGATCTTCCTGGACCAGGGATCGAACCCGTGTCCCCTACATTGGCAGGCGGATTCTTAACCACTGCCCCACCAGGGAAGTCCCTGCCTTTTCTACCTTAACTAAGCACTTATCATACATTGGGGCCATAACTTTTGCAGTTTAAGGTGCAACAGCAAAACTAGCAGAAATTTCTTCTTCCTTCTTCACAATTTCACAGAAAGAAGATTGGTTTTTACTGTAGATCTTAGCAACTTAGCATACAGTTTTTTTTTCCTTACTGAGAATTTTCCCCTTTTCACCTAAAGGAAGCACTTTACAGGTTCTCATTGGCATATCTGAATTGTGAGTATCAGTACCCTTGTGCTTTGGGCCATTATTAAGTAAAAGAAGGGTTACTTAAGCACAAGCACTGTGATACCAAAACAGCCAGTCTGATAACTGAGATGGCTACTAAGTGACTAAGGGGCAGGACACTCTGGCAAAAGGCATGATTCATATCCTGGACTGGATGTAGCAGGGCAGTGCAAGATTTCACTACATTACCCAGCATGGCATGCAGTTTAAAACTTATGAATTGTTTATTTCTGGAATTATCCATTTAATATTTTTGGACAGTGTTTGACCATGGGTCAAACCTCAGAAAACCTCAGAAAGCAAAACCATGGTTAAGGGGGGAGACTACTGTATCAGCTGCAGGATAACCATAGTCATAGTAGTAACAGGACATTTTTAGTGAGTTGTCAAGCTTTCTAGAAAATGTTAAGAGAAATTTGGGTGTACAGTTTTACTAGTGAATAATATAAATTGTTTTTAAATTAAATTTAAAAGGGATACATTAATGGTGCATGCCATGCAATTAAATGTCCATCATTTTAAAAGACAGAACACAAGTTCAAAGACACTGTGATTTTAGAAGCCCACATCAGGCTAGCCCCCAAAGCTAACCTGAAGGTCCACGTTCCCTCTCTGCTACTAAGGCTAATAATGTTGAAAATTGAGAAACATTGTTTGCTTAAATATCTTCTTAAATGGATTTGTTTTCTTTTTGCCAGTGATTCTGTCATTTCCTTGAAGATGGGGACTGAGAGAAGAGAGGTAAGGAGCTAAGTGATCCCTTGTGTACAGAAGCATCCAAAAAAAAGATGGTTTTACAGCATTTATGATTCATGACACTGCCCTTCCCTCACAACTGTATGTTTATGTTTAATGTGGATGTCAGCATCCTTGCCTTCTAAGATGGTTGACCTGTTGTCAGTCACAAAGTAAGGCTACGGCCTAGTAGGTTAATGGCAGATTATTCTTGAATAGAGACTATTTGAAGATTATGTCATATGTAAGAGAAGGATCTTCAGGGAAGAAAAAATAAAGGTTGGCCTTAGTGTTTAGAGCTTAGAAAAATAAAAGAAGGAACTTTGACTTCTGTTCTATTTCTGAAATTTAGCATGACCCTCTAAGAGGACTGGAATCCATTCAAGAAAGGCAGAGAGTTTTTGAAATTGATATCCAGTATTTTAAGATGATGTTGATTTGCTGATCAAAGTCAACTCTTCAGCCTCGCATATAAAACCCTTTGCCTAATTTTCTCCATGTTAAATTATCAGTGTTATTTCTTGTTACTCCCAGTGATCTTCATTCTGAGGCTGCTGCCTGGTCTCCCGGGACATTAATATTTATGATTGTCAATGCCCATACCATTTCTTCTGGCACAAATTCGCAACTTATTTAAGCTCATCAAAAATAGATACACTCTTCCTGTGATGAGTATCATTGCCTTTGTGCTTAAAATTATAAATGGCAGCTTTAATATAAGTGCTAAACTTCTGACAAAATCCTGTGCAAAAGTGAAACTAGTTTCTCAGGTGGCTATTATAAAACAAATCCAAAATTCCTAATAGCAAAAGTATGGATTTTGTTTCTTTGTTTGCTACTTTCCTCACATTTTACTTAAAAATGTGCTTAAAAATTAAATTGTTCTAAATGGCTGAAAGTGAAAAAGATGCTAGTCTAATTGCTCTTTTTTATACCTAAGTCCCACTGGCCAGAAGCAAAAATACTCAACTCTGTTAGCTATTTATACTATAATATTTATATTAATATTTCTAAATACTGTGTTTACATTGCGGTTTGTGGAGTTAGCCATTCAGATGTTACTTATTGATTTATTCCTATGGTTGATTAGGGTTTAGCCAGAAAGAATGCCCAGCCCCACCATTTCTTCTCTATATTGCCAATACAGTTATTTCATATACTATGGTTAAATCAATATTCAGTATTTATGTTTATGGCTGTAAGTAATTGACCTTGCTGAAATACACTCTCAGAGAGTCAATTCCAGTTAGTGAAATATGGTTATGTTTTGTACATTACAAAACAATTTTTTTTCTTTTCTATGTATTTATTACAAATTCATCCAGAATGCTTTCATTTTATTTCTAATCAAGACATCAAACAATTCATCAGTGCATTTTATTTTTCCTAGAGACTTTCTTTGTGTTCCCTCTCTAATTTAAACTGGTTGTTCTTTAGGCTTTTGGGCACACATTGTTCCAGAACTGTCCTACATTATCCAGTGTTGAGCTCCTGTTTACCCATTTCTTGGTTTATTCTACCTCTTAGTAAAGTACATCCTTCAAAAGTTTTCTAAGAAGAAAGGTACTTAGGTAAATTGATTCTGCCTGTCTGTCATTCTATTTATTTTAACCTTAAGTTTGAGTAGATTGGTTGGGTATAGAATTCTAGGATGGAAACGGTTTTTCTTCAGAATTTTGGATGTATTTTCTTTTACTTTTCAGTACTGCTGCTAAGTCTGAAAACTTATTACTTCTTTTTTTTTAATAAACATTCCCAATATCATCATCCAGAGATAACCTCTTTTTTAAAATTCATTCATTTTATTTTATTTATTTTTGGCTGCATTGGGTCTTCGTTGCTGCACGCGGGTTTTCTCTAGTTGTGGTGAGCGGGGACTACTCTTCACTGCAATGCACAGGCTTCTCATTGCGGTGGCTTCTCTTGTTGCAGAGCATGGGCTCTAGGCGTGTGGGCTTCTGCCACGTGGGCTCAGTAGTTGTGGCTTGTGGGCTCTAGAGCACAGGCTAAGTAGTTGTGGTGCACAGGCTTAGTTGCTCAGTGGCATGTGGGATCCTCCTAGACCGGGGATCGAACCTGTGTCCCCTGAATTGGCAGGCAGATTCTTAACCACTGCGCCACCAGGGAAATCCCTGAAAACTTATTACTTCTGATCTTTTGTATTTTACATATTTTTATCTATGAAGGTTTTGTTTATTTATTTTTACTTAGTTCCTAATATTCTGAAATGTCATATAATATGGCTTGGGGAAGGTTGTTTTTCTGTTCATTGTGGCAGACAGGCAGAAATGATCCATGTCAATCCTGAGAGATTTTGTTATTTCTTTAATTCCTCCCCCACTTTTAATGCATTCTGTCTTTCTAATAGTTCTATATTTTTCATCTTCTAGATTTTTTATAATTTATTTTCTATTTTCCATTTTTGGCCTTTTGCTCATGTTTCTGGAATTGCCTCAATTTTATTTTAGCAATTTCTACTATTTTTTATTGTTCAAAATTCATTTTTCTTTCTCTAAAGCTCTTATAAAAATTGTATTATATTTTTGTTTCATGGATGCAATATCCTTTCTTATCCCTTTGAGGATACTAGAGGTATTATTGTTCTTGTTGTCATCATAATCTTTCTTTTCCTCTGTCCCCTTTATAGTCTTTGTTTCCTCTGAGTTCTTTTTCATTTGTTTAGACTGTTTATCAAGTTGGAAACTCTTCTCAACTTGATTCTCCCTGGATGTCCATTTGTATTTAAGAGTGAGATATTAAATAGGTGATTTTAAAACTCTGCATACCTGGAAAAGGTTTATCTACTGATAGAATTCACTGTAGAGCAGTTGGGTTTTGAAAGAGTATATTAATTTCTGTTGGTCTTTTTGTGTTGGGTTGGTCATCTCTACAAGAAGATCCTCTAATATTTTGTCTGAAGTGTATACTTGGTTGCTAACAGTCTGGGAAGCGAGAGGAAGAGGTCAGGCTTTCACTTAATGCCATTTCAGCCTTCTCTCTCTGTTCTTTGTGTTCTTCAGTCAGTGGATTCTCTTCATTCACCTTCTCCGGCTTTGGTTGGGAGGCGGGGAAGGTAGTAATCAATTAGCCATGTGGAGTGGCAGAGGATACTTGGACATATAAGCTCTCTGTTTGTAAACTTTGAAGCACTCTCCATATTTTCAGCCCATGTGCCATTCCCAACTTCTATAACACCAGTTGACTCCAAATCCTGAAAATGTGTAGGGCATCTCAGGTCTAATTCTGACTAGGAAGATCTTCCTCTTTAAGCATTTAGTTTATCTAGTCTAGTTTTCTCAAGTAGAGAGTCTCCACTCTCCAGTCTGCATTCCATCTCTCCAATCTGCATTCCATCTCCCCAAAAGATGTTGAAATCTCCAATCCACTGCTGCTGCATTGCCTGTTACCTCTGCTCTCACTATTTATGTATTTTTAATAGAGTACTAATGTTTTAATGGGATTTTAGAGAGATATAATGTAAAAATGCTGAGTTAATTCTTGAAATTGTATTTAAATTAAGGTAAGAGCCATGGCCTGACTGGAAGGAGCTTCCTTTTCTACTAATTAGGGGAAGATAAGAGACATAATACATGCCCTGTGTGTCTTTAAGTTTTTATTACTTTGAGACCTGCTTAAATATGACTAAGTGAAACTATTTTTGCTCTAATCCTCAGTCCTTAAATCCACTAAAAAATTTAAATATTGTGTACAATTTTAAAGAAATAAGGAAATGGCTACCACCCAACCCGCAAACCCTAAACCATACCAAAAATTTCTGTGAAATATTCCCTGATATGAACACACCAACATATCTAATTCAAGGCTACACAATTTGCAGCTCATCCTGGTCCTGAAATCTAAACGTAGCCTAGCCTTGTCTAATTCAGGTAGTAGCAGAAGTATGGCATCTCATATCAATATAAAATATGTGGTACTGGCTTAGCTGCTGGCTCGAGAGTGGTAAGGAAACTGTTATTAGAAAATGGAAACCCATGTTGTAGTGAAAGATATCTCATAAATAGTAACCTGCAGTAACTTGGTAGATGGGACTGTGTAGGTACTGAACTAAAAGCAATTGGGTGCATTTGGCAAGGAATTAAAAGAGTGATATGGGCTTCCCTGGTGGCACAGTGGTTGAGAGTCCACCTGCCGATGCAGGGGACACGGGTTCGTGCTCCGGTCCAGGAAGATCCCACATGCCACGGAGCAACTAAGCCCGTGAGCCATGGCCACTGAGCCTGCGCGTCCAGAGCCTGTGCTCCACAACGGGAGAGGCCACAACAGTGAGAGGCCCGTGTACCGCAAAAAAAAAAAAAAAAAAAAAAGAGTGATATGAGCTAGTTAAAATAATTGGCCGGTTTGAAAGTGGACATGAAAAGAGATAAATTGATATCAGAAATTTGGGACAATGTAGAGTTAGAATAGCTGATTTCTTTTAGACTGAAAATGTAAAAGATTAAATTGAAAAAGTCTTAAGATCCATTAAAACTTAATCTGTTGGAATAGACCAAATTAAAGGTATGGCCATCACCTCTAAAGTAAAGTTAAAATAGCAAAGTGAATTAAGAAGCCTCAAAGCAAAAATAAGAATAAGGGTATAGCATTTTCGGAATAGCTTGCTAGCTCTAAGGTAATCTTAATTTAAAACTAAAAAGATATGAGGACAAAAGAAGCAAAGAAATACAATTTACGTGAAAAACATGTTCTTAAAAAGATCTCTCTTATACACTACCAAATGTAAAGTAGTTAGCTAGTGGGAAGCAGCAGCATAGCACAGGGAGATCAGCTTGGTGCTTTGAGATGACTAGAGGGGTGGGATAGGGAGGATAAGAAGGAGGCTCAAGAGGGAGGGGATATGGGGACATGTGTATGTATATGGCTGATTCACTTTGTTGTACAACAGAAACTAGCACAATATTGTGAAACAATTATACTCCAATAAAGATCTGTTAAAAAAAAGTCTCTGGCACATGAAACTTGCTGTGACGGAATGCACAAGAAATGTGTTACGTTTTGAGAGTCTATTGTCAAATCTATTATGAGGCTATATTTAAATGTCCTGTAACTGAGTCTTGGACACCTACCCATCATGAGCAGAATGTGGACTGGGAAAGTTGTGCACCTGTAAGCAGAGTGTGTTCCCCAATACCCGCTTCAGAGATGGCCAAGGAGGAGAAAGGTAAAGGAAGAACTCCACAGAGTGGGGCCAGGGATCACAAAGAACAATGGACAAGGAAGATTTTCCCAAGAGAAAAGTCAGGACCAAGCAAGAGATCATTCCTCACCCAGGAGAGGGCCTGTTACAGTGTTGTCCCAGCTAGCCATGAAAGGGTTACCTTTCATGTTTTAAGTAAGTTCTTATGAAAATAATTCAGAAAACTGATCTTGCAGAAACTTTTACAGTTGAATCTCTTCTCAGTTATATAACATGCTTATAAGCCTTGGGTGATTCTTATTTTGAACTTCAGTGAGATTCACTATAGTGATTATAGTGCTGTTTTCTGGATGATGTGTTCCATCAGTGCTTCCTCCATTGATAAGGAACCTGCTATACTGAGCTAGGACAAAGTTAACCTTAATATATGGAGTTGATGACAATGAAAGTAATCCAGGCAAGTTAATCATTTAAAACCCAATATTCTTTGGATATTTGTTTAGCATTTACATGAAGATGTTATTAAGAATCTGATTTTATACAGATGGCCAATAGACACATGAAAAGATGCTCAACATTGCTAATTATTAGAGAAATGCTAATCAAAACTATGAGGTACCACCTCACACCAGTCAGGATGGCCATTATTAAAAAGTCTATAAATAACTAATGCTGGAGAGGGTGTGGAGAAAAGGGAAGCTTCCTATACTGTTGGTGGGAATGTAAGTTGGTGCAGTCAGGGTGGAAAACAGTATGGAAGTTCCTCAGAAAACTAAAAATAGAATTACCATATGATCCAGCAAACCCACTCCTGGGTATATATCTGGACAAAACTATAATTCAAAAAGATACATGCACCCCTATGTTCATAGCAGCACTATTCACAATTGCTAAGACATGGAAACAACCTAAATGTCCATTGACAGATGAATGGGTAAGGAAGATGTGGTACATGTATACAGTGGAATACTACTCAGTCATAAAAAGAATGAAATAATGCCATTTGCAGCAACAGGGATGGACCTAGAGAGTATCATACTAAGTAAGTCAAAAATAGAAAGACAAATACCATATGATATCACTTCTATGTGGAATCTAAAATATGACACAATGAACCTATGAAATGGAATCAGAATCCCAGACATAGAGGACAGACTGGTGGTTGCTGAGAGGGTGGGGGTTGGAGGGATGGATGGAGTGGGAGGTTAGGGTTAGCAGATGTAAACTTATATGTATAGAATGGATAAACAACAAGGTCCTACTGTATCGCACAGGGAGCTGTATTCAATACCCTATGATAAACCATGATGGAAAAGAATATATTAAAAAAAGAATATATATGTATAACTGAATCACTTTGCTGTACAGCAGTAATTAACACAATATTGTAAATCAGCTACAGTAAAAAAAATCTGATTTTACATTAACAAAAATTGTATACTTCTTTCTATCAAAAATCAGGGAGTTTTACATGCGTTAGATATATAACATTTTTTAACATTTGTATTTGTCTTTCATTTTACTTTTTTTCACCCACCATTTGTATTTAGATAGTGTTGTTCTTTCACAATCAGCCAAAACAAAGTTAACTTAATAATTATTAAAATCATGTTAAAATTGTATTTTAACGTTTCTTTCTGGTTTTCACACTGGAAACTGTGGTTCTGAAGATCTGTTCTTCCTCACTCTTTTTAGTGATTTTTCAAACCAGGCATCAATTTGGGAATCAAGTGAAAAACATTAAAAATTTGCATATTAACATAAACTTTTTTTTTCTCTGAAAATATCACCACAGCATGCAAGAAGCCATGTGGTTTAGGATATCTGTGTGTTATGAGTACTGAATTCAAGTGATTGTTGAAGGGCTGCTTGCACTGGTGGTGCTGTACTGATGTAAAATTCCTCTCCAGAAATTGACTATTGCTAGCAAGATTTTTCCTTTGTAATTCATACTGTAGGATTTTTCCTTTTTAATTCATACTCGGATTCTGTTTACTTCAGTAGAACCAGGCTCAGATTATATTTTTCTAGTTACTTAGAATTCTGATTGGAAACCTAAGTTTATTTCTTATGGTGTTCTCGAGCTTCTATGGAGTGGGAACCCCCAAATTGCTCTTCTGGCTATTCAACCAGCTCCTGGCTCCCATTTGCTCATTGAGCAGAAGCTTATATCTAGAAATTTTTTGAGGATTTTCTATCTTTAATTGATTTGGTAATAAGTTTTATTTAGACCCTTCATGTATTGATTAATGCCCAATGAAGATAGTCTCAATCAAGAGTAACCAAGACAGCAGCGATTCCCACAACTGATACTAAATGTCTGAACACACTGAAAAAAAGTGAAAGGAAAGACTAAGACTCATTTTTGGAGTATTTCTCTTGCCCTACTGACCTCATGGAGCTGCCTTGAATATTGAGTAAGTTTTTATATATGAAAGTACCTTTGCACACAGAGGTGGCAGTTTATTCTTAATGTCACTAACAGTAGCTTCAAATGTTTGTCTTCTCTGCTTGCCGGTTATCTGTCAGTAGCAATTGAAATATCTTAGAAAAGTCAGATATCATATGAAAATAAATATTTCCTTTATTTTGAATTTTTCTAACCTCTTTTAGTTTTCTCCTTGTTCTCCTTCCTGAATATTCAGAGAAGTAAATTGAAAAGTCTGAAATCATTGTAGTCTGTACCTAGATGACACAGATATAAGTACTAATTTTCCTTTTTAGGTAGTTAGTTGAACAATTGAAAAATTATCAGAATACTTTAAAAGCTGCCCTTCCCAAAATGTTTTTTTTTAATTTAATTTTATTTATTTTTTTTACAGCAGGTTCTTATTAGTTATCCATTTTATACATATTAGTGTATATATGTCAGTCCAAATCTCCCAATTCATCCCACCACCACCACACCTGCCACTTTCCCCCCTTGGTGTCCATATGTTCGTTCTCTACATCTGTGTCTCAATTTCTGCCCTGAAAACTGGTTCATCTGTACCATTTTTCTAGGTTCCACTTATGTGCGTTAATATACGATACTTGTTTTTCTCTTTCTGACTTACTTCACTCTGTATGACAGTCTCTAGATCCATCCACGTCTCTACAGATGACCCAAATTCGTTCCTTTTTATGGCTGAGTAATATTCCAGTGTATATATGTACCACATCTTCATTATCTATTCGTCTGTCGATGGGCATTTAAGTTGCTTCCATGACTTGACTATTGTAAATAGCGCTGCAGTGAACATTGGGGTGCCATGTGTCTTTTTGAATTATGGTTTTCTCTGGGTATATGCCCAGTAGTGGGATTGCTGGATCATATGATAATTCTCTTTTTAGTGTTTTTTTTGTTTTTGTATTTGTTTTTGCAGTATGCGGGCCTCTCACTGTTGTGGCCTCTCCCGTTGCGAAGCACTGGCTCTGAATGTGCAGGCCCAGCGGCCATGGCTCACGGGCCCAGCCACTCTGCGGCATGTGGGATCTTCCCGGACCGGGGCACGAACCTGTGTCCCCTGCATCGGCAGGCGGACTCAAGCACTGCACCACCAGGGAAGCCCCTGTTTTTAGTTTTTTAAGGAACCTCCATACCGTTCTCCGTAGTGGCTGTATCAGTTTACATTCCCACCCACAGTGCAAGAGGGTTCCCTTTTCTCCACACCCTCTCCAGCATTTGTTGTTTGTAGATTTTTCTGATGATGCCCATTCTAACTGGTGTGAGGTGATACCTCATTGTAGTTTTGATTTGCATTTCTCTAATAATTAGTGATGTTGAGAAGCTTTTCATGTGCTTCTTGGCCATCTGTATGTCTTCTTTGGAGAAATGTCTATTTAGATCTTCTGCCCATTCTTTGATTGGGTTGTTTGTTTTTTGAATATTGAGCTGCATGAGCTGTTTATATATTTTAGAGATTAATCCTTTATCTGTTCATTCATTTGCAAATATTTTCTCCCATTTTGAGGGTTGTCTTTTCGTCTTGTTTGTAGTTTCCTTTGCTTTGCAAAAGCTTTCAAGTTTCATTAGGTCCCACTTGTTTATTTTTGTTTTTATTTCCATTATTCTAAGAGGTGGATCAGAAAAGATCTTGCTGTGATTCATGTCAAAGAGTGTTCATGCAATGTTTTCCCCTAAGAGTTTTGTAGTGTCCAATCTTACATTTAGGTCTGCAATCCATTTTGAGTTTATTTTTGTGTGTGGTGTTAGGGAGTGTTCTAATTTCATTCTTTTACTTGTAGCTGTCCAGTTTTCCCAGTACCAGTTATTGAAGAGACTGTCTTTTCTCCATTATATAGCCTTGCCTCCTTTGTCATAGATTAGTTTACCATAGGTGTGTGGGTTTATCTCTGGGCTTTCTATCCTGTTCCATTGATCTGTATTTCTGTTTTTGTGCCAGTACCATATTGTCTCGATTACTGTAGCTTTGTAGTATAGTCTGAAGCCTGGGAGTCTGACTCGTCCACTTCCATTTTTTTCCCTCAAGCCCGCCTTGGCTATTCGAGGTCTTTTGTGTAAAAATTTTAAGATTTTTGTTCTAGTTCTGTAAAAAATGATAGGGATTACACTGAATCTGTACATTGCTTTGGGTAGTATAGTCATTTTCACAGTATTGATTCTTCCAGTCCAAGAACATGGTATGTCTCTCCATCTGTTGGTATCATCTTTAATTTCTTTCATCAATGTCATAGTTTTTTGCATACAGGTGTTTTGTCTCCCTAGGTAGGTTTATTCCTAGGTATTTTATTCTTTTTGTTGCAATGGTAAATGTGAGTGTTTCCTTAATTTCTCTTTCATATTTTTCATCATTAGTGTATAGGAATGCAAGAGATTTCTGTGCATTAATTTTGTATCCTGCAACTTTACCAAATTCATTGATTAGCTCTAGTAGTTTTCTGGTGGCATCTTTAGGATTCTCTATGTATAGTATCATGTCATTTGCAAACAGTGACAGTTTTACTTCTTCTTTTCCAATTTGTATTCCTTTTATTTCTTTTTCTTCTTCGATTGCTGTGGCTAGGGCTTCCAAAACTATGTGGAATAATAGTGGTGAGAGTAAACATCCTTGTCTTCTTCCTGACTTAGAGAAAATGCTTTCAGCTTTTCACCATTGAGAATGATGTTTGATGTGGGTTTGTCATATATAGCCTTTATTATGTTAAGGTAGGTTCCCTCTATGCCTACTTTCTGGAGAGTTTTTATCATAAATGGGTGTTGACTTTTGTTAAAAGCTTTTTCTGCATCTATTGAGATGGTCATATGGTTTTTATTATTCAGTTTGTTAATTTGGTGTAATCACATTGATTGATTCCCATATATTGAAGAATTCTTGCATCCCTGGGATAAATCCCACTTGATCATGGTGTGTGATCCTTTTAATGTGTTGTTGGATTCTGTTTGCTAGTATTTTTTTTTGAGGATTTTTGCATATATATTCATCAGTGATACTGGTCTGTAATTTTTTTTTTGTAGTATCTTTGTCTGATATTGGTATCAGGGTGATGGTGGCCTCGTAGAATGAGTTTGGGAGTGTTCCTTCCTCTACAATTTTTTGGAAGAGTTTGAGAAGGATGGATGTTAGCTCTTCTGTAAATGTTTGATAGAATTCACCTGTGAAGCCATCATGTCCTGGACTTTTGTCTGTTGGAAGATTTTTAATCACAGTTTCAATATCATTACTTGTGATTACCTATGGTCTGTTCATATTTTCAATTTCTTCCTGGTTAAGTCTGGGTAGATTATACCTTTCTAAGAATTTGTCCGTTTCTTCCAGGTTGTCCATTTTATTGGCATAGAGTTGCTTGTAGTAGTCTCTTAGGATACTTTGTATTTCTGCGGTGTCTGTTGTAACTTCTTCTTTTTCATTTCTAATTTTATTGATTTGAGTCCTCTCCCTCTTTTTCTTGATAAGTCTGGCTAATGATTTATCAATTTTGTTTACCCTCTCAAAGAACCAGCTTTTAGATTTACTGATCTTTGCTATTGTTTTCTTTGTTTCTATTTCATTTATTTCTGCTCTGATTTTTATGGTTTCTTTCCTTCTACTAACTTCGGGTTTTGTTTGTTCTTCTGTAGTTCCTTTAGGTGTACGATTAGATTGTTTATTTGAGATGTTTGTTGTTTCTTGAGGTAGGATTGTATTGCTATAAACTTCCTTCTTCGAACTGCTTTTACTGCATCCTATAGGTTTTGGATCGTCATGTTTTCATTGTCATTTGTCTCTAGGTATTTTTTGATTTCCTGTTTGATTTCTCTAGTGATCTCTTGGTTATTTAGTAACATATTGTTTAGCTTTCATGTGTTTGTGGTTTTTACATTTTTTTTTCCCTCTAATTGATTTCTGATCTCATAGCATTGTGGTCAGAAAAGATGCTTGATATGATTTCAGTTTTCTTAAATTTACTGAGGCTTGATTTGTGACCCAAGATGTGATCTATCCTGGAGAATGTTCTGTGCGCACTTGAGAAGAAAGTGTAATCTGCTGTTTTTTGATGGAATGTCCTGTAAAGATCAATTAAATCTATCTGGTCTATTGTGTCATTTAAAGCTTGTGTTTTCCTATTAATTTCCTGTTTGTATCATCTGTCCATTGGTGTAAGTGAGGTGTTAAAATCCACCACTATCACTGTGTTACTGGCAAATTCCTCTTTTATAGTTGTTAGCAGTTGCCTTATGTATTGAGGTGCTCCTATGTTGGGCACATACATATTTGTAATTGTTATATCTTCTTCTTGGATTGATCCCTTGATCATTATGTAGTGTCCTTCCTTGTCTCTTGTAACATTCTTTATTTTAAAGTCTATTTTATCTGATATGAGTATTGTGACTGCAGCTTTCTTTTGATTTCCATTTGCATGGAATATCTTTTTCCATCCCCTCACTCCAGTCTGTATGTGTCCCTAGGTCTGAAATGGGTCTCTTGTAGACAGCATATATATATGGGTCTTTTTTCTGTATCCATTCCGCAAGCCCTTTTGGTTGGAGTATTTAATCCATTCTCGTTTAAGGTAATTATCGATATGTATGTTCCTGTTACCATTTTCTTAATTGTTTTGGGTTTGTTTTTGTTGGTCCTTTTCTTCCCTTGTGTTTCCCACTTAGAGAAGTTCCTTTAGAATTTGTTGTAGGGCTGGTTTGGTGGTGCTGAATTCTCTTAGCTTTCGCTTGTCCTTAAAGCTTTTTATTTCTCCATCGAATCTGAATGAGATCCTTGCTGGGTAGAGTAATCTTGGTTGTAGGGTCTTCTCTTTCATCACTTTAAATATGTCACGCCACTCCCTTCTGGCTTGTAGAGTTTCTGCTGAGAAATTAGCTGTTAGCCTTATGGGAGTTCCCTTTTATGTTATTTGTTGTTTTTCCCTTGCTGCTTTCGATAATTTTTCTTTGTTTTTAATTTTTGCCAATTTGATTAGTATGTGTCTCGGCATGTTTCTCCTTGGGTTAAATCTATATAGGACTCTCTGCGCTTCCTGGACTTGGGTGGCTATTTCCTTTCCCATGTTAGGGAACTTTTTGACTATAATCTCTTCAAATATTTTCTCTGGTCCTTTCTCTCTCTCTTCTCCTTCTGGGACCCCTATAATGTGAATGCTGTTATGTTTAATGTTGTCCTAGAGGTCTCTTAGGCTGTCTTCATTTCTTTTCATTCTTTTTTCTTTATTCTGTTCTGAGCAGTGAATTCCACCATTCTGTCTTCCAGGTCACTTATCCATTCTTCTACCTCAGTTATTCTGCTACTGATTCTTTCTAGTGTATTTTTCATTTCAGTTATTGTATTGTTCATCTCTGTTTGTTTGTTCTTTAATTCTTCTAGGTCTTTATTAAACATTTATTGCATCTTCTCGATCTTTGCCTCCATTCTTTTTCCAAGGTCCTAGTTCATTTTCACTATCATTATTCTGAAAATCTTTTTCCAGAAGGTTGCCTATCTCCACTTCATTTAGTTGTTTTTCTGGGGTTTTATCTTGTTCCTTCATCTGGTACATAGCCCTGTGCCTTTTCATTTTGTCTATTTTTCTGTGAATGTGGTTTTTGTTCCACAGGCTGCAGGATTGTAGGACTTCTTGCTTCTGCTGTCTCCCTTCTGGTGGATGAGGCTATCTAAGAGGCTTGTGCAAGTTTCCTTGTGGGAGGGACTGTTGGTGGGTAGAGCTGGCTGTTGCTCTGGTGGGCAGAGCTCAGTAAAACCTTAATCCTCTTTTCTGGTGATGGGTGGGGCTAGGTTCCCTCCTTGTTGGTTGTTGGTCTGAAGTGACCCAACACTGGAGCCTTCCCAGGCTCTTTTTGGGGATAATGGTGGACTCTGGGAGGGCTCACACCAAGGAGTACTTCCCAGAGCTTCTACTGCCAGTGTCCTTGTCCTCACAGTGAGACACAGCCACCCCCCACCTCTGCAGGAGACCCTCCAACATTAGCAGGTAGGTCTGGTTCAGTATCCTATGGGGTCACTGCTCCTTCCCCCTGGATCCTGATGCGCACACTACTTTGTGTGTGCCTTCCAAGAGTGGAGTCTCTGTTTTCCCCAGTCCTGTCGAAGTCCTGCAATCAAATCCCACTAGCCTTCAAAGTGTGGTTCTCTAGGAATTCCTCCTCCCCTTGCCAGACCTCCGGGTTGGGAAGCCTGACATGGGGCTCAGAACCTTCCCTCCAGTGGGTGGACTTCTGTGGTGTAAGTGTTCTCCAGTTTGATTGTTATATCTTCTTCTTGGATCGATCCCTTAATCATTATGTAGTGTCCTTCTTTGTCTCTTCTGATAGTCCTTATTTTAAAGTCTATTTTGTCTGATATGAGAATTGCTACTCCAGCTTTCTTTTGGTTTCCATTTGCATGGAATATCTTTTTCCATCCCCTTACTTTCAGTCTGTATGTGTCTCTAGGTCTGAAGTGGGTCTCTTGTAGACAGCATATATATGGGTCTTGTTTTTGTATCCATTCAGCCAATCTGTGTCTTTTGGTGGGAGCATTTAGTCCATTTACATTTAAGGTAATTATCGATATGTATGTTCCTATTCCCATTTTCTAAATTGTTTTGGGTTCGTTATTATAGGACTTTTCCTTCTCTTGTGTTTTTGTCTAGAGAAGTTCCTTTAGCATTTGTTGTAAAGCTGGTTTGGTGGTGCTGAACTCTCTCAGCTTTTGCTTGTCTGTAAAGGTTTTAATTTCTCCATCAAATCTGAATGAGATCCTTGCTGGGTAGAGTAATCTTGGTTGCAGGTTTTTCTCCTTCATCACTTTCAGTATGTCCTGCCACTCCCTTCTGGCTTGTAGAGTTTCTGCTGAGAAATTAGCTGTTAGCCTTATGGGAGTTCCCTTTTATGTTATTTGTTGTTTTTCCCTTGCTGCTTTCGATAATTTTTCTTTGTTTTTAATTTTTGCCAATTTGATTAGTATGTGTCTCGGCATGTTTCTCCTTGGGTTAAATCTATATAGGACTCTCTGCGCTTCCTGGACTTGGGTGGCTATTTCCTTTCCCATGTTAGGGAACTTTTTGACTATAATCTCTTCAAATATTTTCTCTGGTCCTTTCTCTCTCTCTTCTCCTTCTGGGACCCCTATAATGTGAATGCTGTTATGTTTAATGTTGTCCTAGAGGTCTCTTAGGCTGTCTTCATTTCTTTTCATTCTTTTTTCTTTATTCTGTTCTGAGCAGTGAATTCCACCATTCTGTCTTCCAGGTCACTTATCCATTCTTCTACCTCAGTTATTCTGCTACTGATTCTTTCTAGTGTATTTTTCATTTCAGTTATTGTATTGTTCATCTCTGTTTGTTTGTTCTTTAATTCTTCTAGGTCTTTATTAAACATTTATTGCATCTTCTCGATCTTTGCCTCCATTCTTTTTCCAAGGTCCTAGTTCATTTTCACTATCATTATTCTGAAAATCTTTTTCCAGAAGGTTGCCTATCTCCACTTCATTTAGTTGTTTTTCTGGGGTTTTATCTTGTTCCTTCATCTGGTACATAGCCCTGTGCCTTTTCATTTTGTCTATTTTTCTGTGAATGTGGTTTTTGTTCCACAGGCTGCAGGATTGTAGGACTTCTTGCTTCTGCTGTCTCCCTTCTGGTGGATGAGGCTATCTAAGAGGCTTGTGCAAGTTTCCTTGTGGGAGGGACTGTTGGTGGGTAGAGCTGGCTGTTGCTCTGGTGGGCAGAGCTCAGTAAAACCTTAATCCTCTTTTCTGGTGATGGGTGGGGCTAGGTTCCCTCCTTGTTGGTTGTTGGTCTGAAGTGACCCAACACTGGAGCCTTCCCAGGCTCTTTTTGGGGATAATGGTGGACTCTGGGAGGGCTCACACCAAGGAGTACTTCCCAGAGCTTCTACTGCCAGTGTCCTTGTCCTCACAGTGAGACACAGCCACCCCCCACCTCTGCAGGAGACCCTCCAACATTAGCAGGTAGGTCTGGTTCAGTATCCTATGGGGTCACTGCTCCTTCCCCCTGGATCCTGATGCGCACACTACTTTGTGTGTGCCTTCCAAGAGTGGAGTCTCTGTTTTCCCCAGTCCTGTCGAAGTCCTGCAATCAAATCCCACTAGCCTTCAAAGTGTGGTTCTCTAGGAATTCCTCCTCCCCTTGCCAGACCTCCGGGTTGGGAAGCCTGACATGGGGCTCAGAACCTTCCCTCCAGTGGGTGGACTTCTGTGGTGTAAGTGTTCTCCAGTTTGTGAGTCATCCACCCAGCAGGTATGGGGTTTTATTTTATTGTGATTGCCCCCCTCCTAATTTCTCATTGTGGCTTCTCCTTTGTCTTTGGATGTGGGATATCTTTTTTGGTGAGTTCCAGCGTCTTCCTGTCGATGATTGTTCAGCAGTTAGTTGTGATTCTGGTGCTCTTACAAGAGCGAGTGAGAGAACGTCTGTCTACTCTGCCATCTTGAACTAATCTCAAGTTAATGCTGTGGTTAATAAAAAATGGATTTTATTTTTATTTAAAATGTCAAACTTCATAATTAAGGCTCAACATAGTGGGCTAGGGCTGTTGATACTCATGAAGTTAATAAGAAAAAAGCCAGATTCAATTGAACATTGTAGTTATTTATGCTTAGAAATTTAAACCAAGTCCAATAAACTGTACAAGGCACAAAAGATGATTTGTAAAATCTCAGAACTGTCAAGACCCTAGTAGACAGAAAGACAGCATGCTGTTCCTAGTGAATGCTACCCAAAGAGATCTACTCCTTCAGTATAGTCCCCATCAAAATTCCAATGTCATTCTTCACAGAAATAGAAAAAAAAAAATCTAAAGTTCTTATGGGAACCACAAAAGACTCCAGATAACTAAAGCAATCTTGAGCACAAAGAACGAAGCTGAAGGCATAAGACTTCATGATTTCAAATTGTATTACAAAGCTATAGTGATTAAAACAGCATGGTACTGGTATAAAAACAGACATATAGACCAATGGAAGAGAATTGAGAGCCTAGAAGTAACTCCTTTCATATATGATCAACTAATCTTTGACAAAGGTACCAGGAATACATAGTCTCTTCAATAAATGCTGTTTGGAAAACTGGATATCTACATGCAAAAGAATGGAATCGGACCTTTATCTTACACCATACATAAGTCAACTCAAAATAGATTAAAGGGCTTCGCTGGTGGCACAGTGGTTGGGAGTCTGCCTTCCGATGCAGGGGACACAGGTTCGTGCCCCAGTCCGGGAGGATCCCACATGCCGCAGAGCAGCTGGGCCCGTGAGCCATGGCTGCTGAGCCTGTGCGTCCGGAGCCTGTGCTCCACAACGGGAGAGGCCACAACAGTGAGAGACCCGCGTACTGCAAAGAAAAAAACAAAAGATTAAAAACTTAAATGTAAGACCTGAAACCTTAAGACTCCTAGAAGAAAACATACGGCAAAAGCTCCATGACATGGTCTTGGCAATGAGTTTTTGGATTTGACACCAAAAGCACAGGCAATAAAAGTAAAAACCCAAACCCAAAACAAACAAAAAAACAAGTGGGACTACATTAAACTAAAAAACTTCTTCACAGCAAATGAAACAATCAACAAAATGAAAAGGTAACCTATGGAACAGGAGAAAATATTTGCAAATATGTTTGATAAAAGGGTTAATATTCAAAATGTATAAGAAACTCATACAACTCGATAACAAAGTAACAAATAACTAAATTTAAATATGGGCAAGGGACCTGAATAGACATTTCTCCAAAGAAAATGTACAAAAGGCCAACGGTATATGAAAACATGCTCAACATCACTGATCATTAGGAAAATGCAAATCAAAACCACAATGAGATATCACCTTACATTTGTTAGGATAGCTATTTTCAAAAAGTCAGAATATATCAGATGTTGAGAAGGATGCAGAGAAAAGGCAACCCTTGTACACTATTGATGGGAATGGAAATTGGCACAGTCATCATGGAAAACAGTATGGAGGTTTCTCAAACAAAAATAGAACTACTTTATGATGCAGCAATTCTACTTCTGGGTGTACTTCCAAAGGAAATGAAATCAGGATCTTAAAGAGGTATCTGCATTCCCATATTCATTTCAGCATTATTCACAGTAGCCAAACTATGAAAACAACCTAAATGTCCATTCACAGATGCAAGGATAGAGAATACAAATTACTCAGCTTTAAACATAAAGAAATCCTGCCATTTATGTCAATATGGATGAACCTGGAGAATATTATGCTATGTGAAATAAGCCAGATGGAGAAAGACAAATACTGCATGATCTCATTTATATGTGGACTCTTTAAAAAAAAAAAAAAGTAATTTGAGTCAGTATATTTGGATTAATGTAGAATAAACAGTTTTCTCTGTTTAGTGTTTAACACTAATTGCCCTCTGGAAATTAAATATTTATTCATATACTAATTGTAATTGAGTATTTTAGGATATTGGGTATTATTTTATGCAGCAACTTAAAGGGGTGATGTTAATATGGAAGTTTTTTGTGTTGCTTCAAACATCCAGGAATTATGATAATCAAGGCACATTAGCAATGTTTTTACTACTGACTGGGCTTAATCCTATGTCATCTAATGCTGAAAACCACTAAGCTAAGCTGGACTTCCTTTTCTAAGTTAGGCCAGTTAGAATGGTAAAGGACCGTGGGCGACCTCCACTATAAAAGTAATTTCTATATAGAAATGACTTAATTATATTGATTCAAAATATATAAACATTCAAATCATTCTTATAAACATAATAGGAAATGTATTTCTAAAGGTCAGCATGCTGTTGGTGGATAGCACAATAATAACATTTTTAGGCATTAAAAAAAAGGTTTCATTTAAGGCAACCCTTCCTTCCACAGGAAATATTTGAGGTTGTTATTATCAGTTGTTTTTGAATAGAGAAATAGAATTCAGTTCTTTTGAATCATAGTCCAGTACATTTTACTTCAAGTTAGATGGCCTTCCAGTATAATTGTAGAGGAAAAGTTGCTTAATTTCATTGTTTCATTGTCTTTCCAAGAAAATACTGGAAAGCAAGCAAACAAATAAAAACTAGCAGTGAGTACTCCAAAAAAATTGTTCTTTCAGTAGGCAAAAAAAAAAAAAAGAAAGAAAATGTAATTTTGTCTAACAGCATCCACTCATTTGTTGGCTCCTTAGCATTTCTGCCTTATAATAAACACCTTCCCTTTCATTTTCCTTCTCTTTAAAAGGCTGCTTTTAGTAATGAAAGGCAGAGAATTGAGGGAGACTAAAGTTAAAATCAACAGAGAGTTTTTATAGAGTCAAATAGACCAAACCTGGTTCAATTTATGAGCCAGGAAAGCTGTTTCTTTACAAGCTTGAACCTACTCTGTACTGAGGCTGCTCTAACTCACTCATTCCACAGGGGTTAGAAAAAGGTTTTCTTGTTGCTTGCCCTGATGTTCAAAATTGAATTTTCTAAGTGAAAGGATAAAATTATTTCAAGAAAACCTGTAAAATTGCTGGCAACCTTTTTTCTTTACTGAAGGTTACACATGTAAAAACTTTATTTCATTCTGTGTTTCTTCTCTCAGTTATCAGTACCTACCGTGATGCAAAAAACATTAATTTTTAGGCTCAATTAGTGAACAGAAGAATCTGCATTGCAGAAGGGTTTATAAGCTGGCTTACTTCCTTTGATAACTCTGGTGTTCCTAGCAGCCGCTTGCTGGTGGAAGCTGTTCTGGGAATATACCCACACGGAACAGGAGATGGAGCTCTTCACTAACACGAACTCAAGGTGCTTCCGGGCTTTTCGGATTAACCTCAATTTACTTTATCCTACAAAATTCAGAGACTCCCAGAAATCAGGGCTGCCTCAGTTTCCTCTGATTTTCAGTTACTTGTGCTGGGAAGTATCCAATTTGGGGAATCAAAGTCCTTCTAGACTCATGATCTATTACTTCAAAATGATGAGAACTTGAAGAAGCAGCTCTGAGTCCCAGGGCTGTGAGATTCAGAGAAGAAAGGGCAATATTCCTCACAAAGAAGTAAATCCCAAACTACAGGGCAGTCTGCAGGCAGTGTTTGCCTGGAGATGTGGAGCTGCTCGTGTGTGTGTGTGTGTGTGTGTGTGTGTGTGTGTGTGTTTCACATGCCCTTTCAGTCAACAAGGATTCCTGACATACTATTGTGTAAAGC
>NW_006789542.1:1931662-1957681 GCF_000442215.2 Lipotes vexillifer | reverse complement strand
GTGTGTGTGTGTGTGTGTCTGTGTGTGTGTGTGTGTGTGTGTCTGTGTCTGTGTCTGTCTATGGCAAAGGAAGACCTTAGCCCTCTTTGATGTGGACGATTGACAGTAAATCTGCTGTGAAGTCTGTGCAAATGAAGCTGTAAGTATAACCCCTTTTTCAGACTACTCCATCCCAAACCCCTTCTACAAAGAAACAATGGAATTGCCCCTAGAGTTGGCTGATGTAATTTACTGACTTTTGAAAATGGCCATATGTATCTTCTTCCCCTACTTACCCCTCCTAAATAAGCTCTTTTCTCTTCAACATTCCTATTTGATTTTTCAGCTTTGTTCCAGGTAGACCTTTCATTCCTTTCCCTTTTTATTCTGTTTAAATGGTAGGAAATAATTTTGGAAATGAAAACCCCTTACAATTCATGGATAGAAAGCAAAAGAGTAGTTTGTTTGTTTTTTTTGTTTTTGTTTTCTTTTGGCCATGCTGTGCAGCATGCAAGATCTTAGTTCCCCAAGCAGTGATCCAGTGATCAAACCTGTGCCCCCTGCAGTGGAAGTGCGGAATCTTAACCACTGGAACACCAGGGAAGTCCCAAAAGAGCAGTTTTATTCGTTACTCTTTCTGACGAAACACTAAAGAGACAAAATTCCTTTATACTTCTGAATAAGTGGGCTTGTTGGACTTTGTTCCTACATTTAGTCAATTAGGAATTGTTAAATTAATCATCCATATGTTGAAGAATAATCCTCTTTAGGAAAAGCCTCCATGACAACTTAAGTGAAGCCATTACAGTTCAATGTGGATATTTGGGAGGTTCCCATTGTACACAATACTCCAGTCATAGGGAGCCTTGGAAATGGCACTTATTAGCTCACTCTGTTTCAATCCTAGTGCATGTACTTAGTGAAGAAGGAGCAGCTGCAGAATGCAGGTTAGGTTATAAATGGGGGTAAGAGACACAGGTCAGACCCTGGTTCTCAATACCTTACTTCAGCTTTCCCCATTGTTAGTGAAACCCAGGTGATGAGATGTGTGTCTAACCATGAAACCATGGACAGCACTCACCCTTCCATGAGTTTTGTGAGCCCATGAAGCTGTCCTCTCTTTGCAGCCTCTGGGGGGCAGTGTTCTCTTTCCTTCCAGTTTAGGAGAGACCCCCCCCAAGATAGCTTTCTTTGTGTCCTACAGAAACAGTAAAACCAGGGAAAAAACGGCTTGATAGTGTATCTAGGGCTTCCCTGGTGGCGCAATGGTTGGGGGTCCGCCTGCCAATGCAGAGGACGTGGGTTCATGCCCCAGTCCAGGAGGATCCCACGTGCCACGGAGCAGCTGGGCCCGTGAGCCGTGGCCGCTGAGCCTGCGCGTCTGGAGCCTGTGCTCTGCAATGGGAGGGGCCCCAGCAGTGAGAGGCCCACGTACCACAAAAAAAAAAAAAAAAAAAAGTAATAAGGCAGGGATATAGTTGATGTACAATATGATATGTTTCAGGTTTACAACATAGTTCACAATTTTTAAAAGTTATACTCCATTTATAGTTATTATAAAATATTGGCTATATTCCCTGTGCTGTACAATATATCTTGCCCCTCACCCCTTCCCTCTTCCCACTGGTAAACACTAATTTGTTCTCTATATCTGTGAATCTGTTTCTTTTTTGTTATATTCACTACTTGGTTGTATTATTTTAGATTCCACATATAAGTGATATCATACAGTATTCGTCTTTCTCTGTCTGACTTATTTTACTAAGCATAATACCATCTAGGTACATCCATGTTGTTGCAGATGGCAAATTTTCATTCTTTTTTATGGCTGAGTAGTATTCCATTGTGTGTGTGTGTGTGTGTGTGTGTGTGTGTGTGTGTGTATACACAAAACATCTTCTTTATCCATTCATCTGTTTATGGACACTTAGGTTGCTTCCATAATCTTGGCAATTGTAAATAATGCTATTATGAACATTGGGTGCAAGTATCTTTTCAAATTAGTGTTTTCATTTTTCCCAGATATATACTGAGGAATGGAATTGCTGAGTCATATGGTAGTTCTATTTTAGTTTCTTGAGAAATCTCCATACTGTTTTCCACAGTGGCTGTACCAATTTTCATTCCCACCAGCAGTGTAGGAGGGTTCTCTTTTCTCCATACCCTCTCCAGCATTTGTTGTTTGTAGACTTTTTGATGATGGCCATTTTTAGTAGTGGCAGGTGATACCTCATTGTGGTTTTAATTTGCATTTCTCTGATGATTATTGATGTTGACCACCTTTTCATGTGCCTGTTGGCCATCCATATGTCTTCTTTGGAAAAATGTCTATTCAGTCTTCTATCCATTTTTTAATCGAGTTATAGTAAGGCTGGGGACATGGAGGGGGATGATTCTTGGAGAACCTGCTTTTGCTCTCTGGTGATCACTCCCAGACCTCGTAAATGGTTTACATACTTCTTCCCCACATTTCTCCTACTATTTGGAGAAGACAGAGGATATAATGTTCTGGGGTCTCTTTGGGTTGCCAGGATTCTTGGAGTGATGAGGATAACATTTGGGTTGGAGTTTTACAGCAGAGCTTAGGGAAGATATTTTCAGGAATGTGTTTCACATATTTTCTAATTATGGTGAATTTGTTATGGAAAGAAATTCTAGTTCATTAGATACTGTGAATGATGAACTATATTTGATTTGTGACAAGCCAAAATCAGAGCTTCTTACACTGAATAACATGATGCTTTTTGGAAATGGGTAATGCAGAGTACTCATTATGGATGTACATAACATATCATCTGCCTGTAAATGAGTCCATCAGCAACAATTTATATGTGGTGCCCTGTCAGTCCTTTTGATAAGGAAAACCACTTAATGGAGATTTGACCAGTTACGTTTGAGTTGATGGCATTTGTTGATTCTATTAAACAGTAACAAGGAAAATAAGTTTATTTTTAGTTGCATTTCATTTAATTCATGTGAAAAAATTAAAACAACAACAAGCTGTGAACCTAGAAAGAAGCTTCAGAAGGCCTTCAATGGAGTACATTAACATTAGGCTCTTGAATTCTATTGAGATATGAGGTATTTTCTGTTTAAACTTTGGTTGAAACAGTGCTTACGTTGTGTGGTTCATTTAGAACTTAGTAGAAGAAAATTAAGTATCTTTTCTGAAAACGTGTGTCCCTTTTTATATAATAAGGTAATCCATAATTATTTCCTTTTATATTAGTTGCAAAAAAACCCCACTTATAATTAATGTCAATGTCTATATTAGCTCAGTGTTCCATATATTTATATTCTATTATCACTCCTTTAGAAATTCTATTTGGAGCTTAACAATATTACCGTGAAAGAGTTTATGTTAAAACTGAGTATAAGGTACTGTTTTTCTCCTTTCTTTTTAAAGGAGTATTATTGTTGATTGCTTCTAATATAAGTATGATCTGAAAGTCACTTTGATACCTATGAGCATTTGCCCATGAAGAATCACTCCAGTGGTTTCACCTAGTTATGTCAATGTAGGGGTATTAGGCATCAATTGCTGGGGAAGAGATTTGAACAGGAGGATAGAAGGATGTTGGAAAACATTTTAGATTTTTAATCACAGGTACCCTTACAGCCAAATCTGTTTTGAATGAGAAAGGAGGTTAATTTGAAGAGCTTTCTGGGAGGGAAAATACCAGTATGTGTACTTTAAATATGTGATGAGAATAATAGCCTTTTAAAAATAGTTTGCGGTGTCTTGAAACTCATCACATCCAAGAAGTTCTTACATATGAGAAAATCAAAGTATCAAGGGATTAAATGACTTTCCTAGTATCACCCAGACAATCCATAGCTGAGCCAGAACTAGAATGCACTGAGATATGTGTTTTTGCTTGTTTGCTGGTTTTGTTTTTGTTTTCAGATATCACAATTTACTGACCCAGCATTTGGGAATTCTGATATAATACAAACTTAAGGGTTAATACAGCTTTGGTAAGCTTTAGTCAGAGTCACATCCTGATTTACACTGAGACTGATGTGCCTCAGAGCTGGAAGAATAAAAGTAGAGGTAAATGTCTTTAATCAAGAATGTCTGCTGTTCTACAGCTACATAATATTGATTCATTGCTTTGTTCATCTTATCAGGCCTTGCTAAGAAAGGCTGTAGCTACTAACCTACGTCCAATCTATGTAGCTGCGTGTTACAAAATCAAAATAAAATGCAGGGGATTCAGTGATCTTTACAGTCATTCTGTTTCAAAGACAGGTATCTTAGTCCTCAGTAAAAAGAAATTGGAGAAAATGATGTGGCAGCATAAACCCAGAGCCTTCAAAACATCCATATGTGCTGACCTGATAACCTCCCAGTCTTTCCTAAGAAATAATGACAAATTCAGAAGAAAATGACTTTATGTCAAAATCTCAATGCCATTATTTATGATACTGAAAAATTAACAAGAATAAAAAGCAAACTAGATAAAGTATTTATAAAATATGGTAATTTGATGAAACATTAAGCAGACAAAAAATTTGTATAATATGAGAAAATGTAAATGTTCATTGTTAAAAAGTAGAGAACAAAATAAGACAAAATATTAATGTATCCCTGAGTAATGAGGATTAAAAAATTAAATTTACTTACAATAAATTTTTCTGTATGTTCCAATTTGTCTCCATTGAATATACTTATACTTTATTTTGTAATGAAGAATTAGCTTACTAGAATCTAAGAAAAGGGTACAAATGAACTTATCTACAAAACAGAAATAGAGTCACAGATGTAGAAAACAAACTGATGGTTACCAAGGGGGAAGTGGGGGGAGGGATAAATCGGGAGATATGGATTGACATATACACACTACTATATATAAAATAGATAACTAATAAAGACCTACTGTATAGCACGGGGAACTCTATTCAATACTCTGTAATGATCTATATGGGAAAAGAATGTAAAAAAGAGTGGACATATGTATATATAACTGATTCACTTTGCTATACACCTGGAACTAACACAACATTGTAAGTCAACTATACTCCAATAAAAATTTTTTTTTAAATTAGCTTACTGAAAATAGATGAACAAAAATGATAGAGGCTACAGTGCAAAGTGCTGTGAAAAAGGAAAAATGTATACAGTTATAAAAACACTGCTTTTGATTTTAGGGAGCTGGGAGACCTAGCTTGAAGCCATTTAAGCTCTCGGTATGGCTGCTACTTGTGAATTCTGCTCTCGTTTTTAATTCATGGGAAAAATTAGATTTTTATTACTCACTGTCAACTTCTCATTTTCTGTTCTGCCACCTTGCCCCTTCTGTCATCTTCCTGCTTTCCTTCCACTCCATTTCTCCTAGGATTTGGAAACAGACTCTAACTGAAGTTTGGTTAGAAACTCAAGGTACTTGGGCATTCATTCCATTTTGAAAAGATTAAACATGGTTTTAGGGAAACCATTCATTCTGATCAAACTGATAAAAGTGAAATAAACCCTTCCTGCTGTTTATTTTGAATTATGTGATAAATCTGTTAGTTCTTCCTACTTATGCCCAATAAAAAAGAAGCCTCGGGAAACCAGGTTCCTTTCTCAAGATTGTTTTCAGATAATTAGTGGTATTAAATCGTTAATGTTTCAGAGAGGGAGTCTTAAGTCTTGACCTTTCTATGTGTTAAACTTTATTTCTCATAGCTTTTGGTGACTTTTATTTTTTTCCTTGTAGCTTTGCATGGATGGTATACCCATCTCCAAACACTTGGCATATGTTATAAATCAGGTGTTGGTAAACTTTCTCTATTAAAGGTAAGACAGTAAATATTTCAGGATTTGTGGGCCGCGTACAGTCCCTTTTGCCAGTACTCAAATCTGCCAGTTGCAGCGCAAAAGCAGTTATAGGTGATATGTAAATGTACAGGCATGGCTGTTTTCTTCTTCTTTTTTTTTTTAAGCTCTAAAATACATTTTTATTTAAATACTCATATTGTTGTTTATAGATTGTCATTTGAATAACATTTCTTTATAGCGGCATGGCTGTTTTCTAACAAAACTTTATTTAGGAACGCTGAAATTTGAATTTCACATGATTTTCACTTCATGAAATATTCTTCTTTTGATATTTTTAAACCATTTAAAAGTGTAAAAACCATCCTTACCTAGCAGACTGCAAAAAAATAGATGCAGGCAAGAATTGGCTAGCAAGTTGTGTTTCCCTTACCCCTTCTGTGAATCAGGTGGGAACAAAGTGATCAGCAAAAAATCAGGGATTCTGCTAAGTAAAACCTTGCCCTGGTTCTCAACCTGATATTCCTCAGACCTTTCATTATACTGTTACCTGGACATATCTTCAACAGACCATTACATTAAATACCTTTGCTCTATGTGATAGATTCAGAAATGGCCACAATTCTTCATGCTCCTTCTAGCAGGAGATGAGAAAGGGAGAGTACACTTACCCATGCAGGTTGGCCTCGTGACTGACTTTGCCAGTAGAATGTAGCAAAAGTGGAACTGTACAAATTTAAATTAGTCTTTTGCCCACTTCTGCCCTTATGAAATGGGCCGACATGGGAACATCACTGTATAGTTTTCTGGAAGATGAGAAACCTCATGGCAAATAAATGAACGATTCCAGCAGAAGCATCTTACACTAGCCAGTTCCTGTCAAATCAGCAAATGACCAAAGACAGGTCAGCACGTCCAACTGAGATCTGTTAAGTCTGGCCCAGATCAACAGAACCAACCCATAGAGCCAAGCCCAAATTGCCAATTCACAGATTTCTGAGCTAAATAAATAATTATTGTTTAATCTACTAAATTTTGGGGTAGTTTGTTATCCAGGAAAAGCAAACAGATGCATCTTGACTTCAGCCTATTGCATGTAGACATATTCATGGAAGCATCAAGGTTAAAGGTAAAGGACTACATGCAATTCCTCCAGTATGTATAGAAAGAGTCATGAGAAGAACTGTATATAATGGAGAGGAAAAATGAAACATTAAGAGATTAAACAAAAGAACTAGCATTTATTGGGCACCAACTATATTTCAGACATCGTTTCAAGTGACTTATTCCTTATCTGCTCAAAAAGTGGTACAAGGCAGATGCAATCCAGGAGGCTATGTATTTCCTTAAGTTCAGACAGGAAGAGTAGGATCCAAACACTATCCTGTTTGACTTCTGAGTCCTTTCTAATATACAGTGCTCTTAGAAACATCAAAATATAAATGTATCTGGACTTACAAAGACCTTGAGTATTGATGGTGTTTATAGGTTTAAGGGGTTTTGTTCTTTTGATTTTGAAGGAATTTTACGAAATGTCTTGTCATTGCATTAAAGATACTGGCTAGATAATACATATTGTTCTTTCACACAGCCGATAACTTGCTAAACTGATACTAAAATGATAAACTTTAAATGCCTAAACCTGGGAGATTAGACATTAGCAGAGAAGACAATCATCCAACTTAATGTTAAGACAGAAAGTGGTAAGAATTGGACTAGAGCAGGAGGAAACAGAGGCCAGAGCAGGCATGGAGTGGGAGAGACAGAGAGGGGGCTGACACCATCTCTAGACTCCCAAAGAGGCTTGAAACTTGGAAACACTGATTTTGACAATGGGTAGAAGGGAAAATGTATCTGAAATCAAACAGCTCCTTTGGAAAACTAAAGATGAAATAATTGACAATCCTGTTGTCTCCACAGGTGCAGAATTCTCAGCAATCAGAAATCTATACCCCCATGTCATTGAAGAAATAGCAAAGTATTTATTACTAGAGAAAATGAATGGCCTCAGAGAAAATACTTCAAATTTCAGATAGTTAGGAACCTTAACATAAGTGTTCATTCCCATGGCTAATTCATCCAGTCACACAAATAACCCCTCTATGTACACAGAGCTCAGAAGTCAGCTTTTTATTTTCTTAGTCTTAAAACTGCTTCTGTGGCTAAACCGCACTGACTCCATTTTGTCAGTTCCATTTTAGGCCCACATCCTACCACCTCCCCTCTCTGTGTGACTGAGCTTTAGCCTACTCACAAGGGATGCCCCCAAGACAGATAAGTTCCCTATCAACTTTTACCTTGCCTTCATCTGATACAAAAACTGGAAGAATGCCTTTTGTTGACACAGATGGTCAGCGGTCATGAGACCCCCCAGGGGAGGAAAAACCCTGGTTCCCATTGGTGAGGACATGCTTCTCCCTTGTTAGTCAAATTCTATTTTTAGCTTTGGCCCCTTTAAATCCCCCTGTACTCCTGTAGGCGGTGCAGGGTGCAGATGTGAATGTCTGTGGATTGTCCTCTGCCAGATCCTTCCTGTATGTAAGTTACCCACTTACATAAAGTTGCACTTTATGGAGTTGCCTGCTTTGTTTTTCAATCTCAAAGTACGTTGTCAGTATGGAGGATATTATTCAGTGTTTCCACGTCCCAACACTAATTCTTAAGCTAACAGTTAAAATCGCCAACTATTTGAACCAGCACCAGATTAAACAAAACCAAAGAGAAACATAATCCTGAATGAGAAGATGAGTTTTGAATAGAAAACATTTTTAAAAACTAGTGTAAAAAAGAGTCTTTTTGTATCCACAAAAAATGAGACATCTGAAAAAGGGGAAAAAAAGAACTTATGAAAAAAGTTTAAAAAAAAGAACTTTTGAAAATTAAAAACATAAACGTTGAAGTACAAAATCAGTTGAAGGATTGGACGTCTAAGTCAAAAAGCCTCTCAAAGATGAGAACTAATTCGGTTTCTAGTATAACATAAGACCAGTCCAGAAGGCTTGTGATCCAATAAATGGGAATTCCAAGAAAAAAGAAATGGAAAATATTAAAGAAAAAGTACAAGATAATTGCCCATATCTGAAGGACACACACATCTCCTGGTTGAAGACCAGCACAATAACTGAAAAGTATACCCACACTTTGGCACATTATTTTAATATTTCAGAACTATGAGGATAATAAAAAATATTGTAAATATTTGGATAGGAGAAAATAGTTAACAACAAGAGAAAACAGGCACATGGGCTCAGTATGTTGGCAACATTACACCAAGTTGACAATGCCCATAATTCTGGTAGAATTTTAATCCTAAAATTCAAGTGAATTGTCAATTAAATATGAAGACAGATTGCAGATATTTTCTTTGGAAGTTATTTGATAATGTATACATGTAAAACACAGTAAAACAGTAAAAGATAGGATGTAGCAATAAGAAAAGCAATGAAAGGAAATCTCAAATGTCAGCTGTAAAGCAGGACAATGAAAACCAGACTAATACTGAAGTAGGAGGCCAGAGGCGCCAAGAAGGTGTTTTCCTAGGACATTAAGGGAATATCTACTTAGTGGATGAAATTTCAAATAGCTATGGAAAAAATTAGAATACTAGTAACCATGTACCTATGACCTAGTTTCAACAATTATTAACACATGATCAATCTCCACATTTTCATTCATGTCATTCCAGGAAGTTAATAGATGACAACTAAAATTATGGAAAAAGAGCATATTACTTATACATGTTGAGATAATTAGCTGAATGATAAGCTATAATTTAAAAAAATGTTTACCCATTAGGAACAGTACTAGTGGTTACAAGAAAAGGGGAAAGGCAATATTGTTTTCACTATATGTCCTTGTATAGTATTTGCTTTTAAAAAAATCTATGTGTATTTGATGAAAGTTTATGTAATAATATATAATTGATATACAATATAATGAATAAAAGATGAAAATCAAGTAGGGTAGTTCAATAAGAACTTGAGACCCTATAATGTTGAAGTGACTTTTTACAGTAGCAATTTAGAAAGTTAGAGGCAGTGACATGCCTGAAACACAAATTTTAAACTGCTAGTCACCAATCACAAAATCATCTCACCGTTTGAGAAGAATGGTGTGGGAAATGTTACTGTTAAGGATTTATTATATCTTATTCCTTATGAGGTAGTATAAAAAGAAGGCAAGCCATGATTTAAAAGTTTGGCAGATACCTATATATATTGTAAACTTCATGATAAAATTTCAGTACAGAATACCCATTAGACACATCCTTGGTGAAGAAATGGTGCTCAATATATTGTTCAGGGTAATTTTCTTTTTCCTAGAAAAGTTACCATCCTTAAAAAAAGACATCATTTATCTCTTGAAAGGCATCTCTGTAACAGGATTTGTTCAGCTATATGAGACTTGCAATTTAGTAGAATGGAATACTCGCTCAATTTTCAATGGATATTTGTCTCAGTGTTAGAAAATTTTACAAAGTATGTTGAAACCAAAAATCCCTCAACTTGGTTACAGTGAAGTTTAGGATGTTAAATAGAGCATGGCCATCCTTGATATGGTATCTTAGGTTGGATTCCTTAGAAACAAGTCTTAACCCAGGGATTCTTGTTTTCAATGTTTTACTGAGAAGTGTACTGAGGAGAAGGTGAAGGAAGCAGGGTAAGGTGTGTGTGTGTGGCAGTGGGGGGGATTGGAGGGGAATTTTGGGAGGTGGGAAAGGAAGTTCTGGCAGCAAGAGGGTAGTTTCAGCCTGATCTCATGAGGAATTCTAGAACATGAATTGTGCCACAGAAGATATCCCACCCAGAAGCAAGGGCATCAGTCTTTTTCTTGAAACCCACATACATAAGTCATTGGCCAAAGTGAGGCAGAGTCTGGCTTGCCTTTGGTAGAAGGCAATTTTGAGACCAGAGAGAGAAGTGTCTATGAGCCTTTAGTAGCCCAAACTCAGAGAATCTACAAGATGAGTACAATAACCTGGTAAATATAATCTGAGTTGGTCCCCAAGAGCATCCACTAAATTTGGTTTCTAGGAGCAAGAGATTTCTTTTTTTTTTTTTTTGCGGTACGCGGGCCTCTCACCGTTGTGGCCTTTCCCGTTGCGGAGCACAGGCTCCGGACGCGCAGGCTCAGCGGCCATGGCTCACAGGCCCAGCCGCTCAGCGGCATGTGGGGTCTTCCCAGACCAGGGCACGAACCCGTGTCCCTTGCATCAGCAGGCAGACTCTCAACCACTGCGCCACCAGGGAAGCCCCTAGGAGCAAGAGATTTCTAATCAGACAAACCATGTGAACACAAAGCTGTGTGTAGTAATGTCTGAGCACTGCTGCCTCCTATTCTGTTTTCTCAGAGTTTATTTAGAGATGTTCCTGCTTTTAGAATATCATTAATAAAACCACATTCTCCAAATGGAGAGCAAACTCTAGTTCCATTCAAGGGACATATAATCAAATTCTGCTATTTCATTCAGTGTAAGACTGCCTTTCTCTAATGCAGGTCTTATCTCTTTCCAGCAAGCTTTACTGTGCCATGGCCATGTGCTCCTAAATCATATTTGTTCCTTTCCTCATTTTTAGTCATCTATTTGAAGAACAGTTGTTTTAGAAACTCTTTTTAGTTGTTCTGTGAGTTAACTCTAAAATGTTCCCTATTCTCTTGATGTGCCTCATATTTTATTTTCATGTGACTGGAAATACATTGAGACTTTGGCACTTCTACCTTCTATTCTGTTTTGTAAGAGATTCCAATTCCACGTAAAAGACAATTAACTTTTGAAGACGGTTCCCTTTTCTCCTGTATTTGAAGTAATCTAAGTTTTAAAATCCATTTAATACTGCTTATTTATAGGGTGGTTTATGGCTTTTCAAAAATTTGAGCTGCACAATAATCCCAAGAGAAACAACAGATACTACTGTCTCCATTGCCTGATGATAAAACCAAAATACAGAGAAATGAATATGTTCTTTCATTAAGAGATATTTATGGTTTCATATTTTACTAATCCAGGAGATTCTACCTAGTGGTTGATGTTAATAGCTGTTAAATCTCAGCCACGAGGCAGGAGTCTCATTGAGGCTAAACCAAAGTTTGTAAATCACGAAAATGCTTGAAGTTCTGATTTTTTTAATTAAAGTTTTGAGTTTAAAAAGAAAAGACTTTTTGTCTATATCATGGAGAGATTTCATTGCTATAAATCAAGAAAAACAACATGAATAAATATGTCTAAGTAAAGCCAATTTAAAAGGACAATACTTCTAGGTGAAAGCGTGAGAATCCATAAATGGATATATGTCTGAACTCCATAGACAGGATGGTTGTGGGGGATGGAGAAGGAGGTGTAAGCAGATACCTCAGTTTGGAAGAGGTGAGTAGTGCTGGGAAGAAAGGAAATTGCAGAAAGCCTGTGAAAAATATGTCCTGAGATTTTCACCAGATAGTAAATTTTAAATATTGCATTGAGTTTGAATGGACATTTGGGAAGATTATATTGCTTCTAATTACCAAACATTAGAAGCAGATTGTGACAGAATTACCAACCCCCAATTGCTTAACTTACTTCCCCCGATCTTAGAATAATATATTTTTCTTGGTCCTTCAGTGATAACAACCTAAAAACACAAAAATTCCTGTTGGGATTTGACTTAGATAGCATCAAACTTATATATTTAATTCAAAGATAATAAACATATTTATACAATGAGTATTTTTCCTATTTGCATGATTTATCTTTTTATTTAAACATTTCTTTTAAATTTTATTGAACTATAGTAGATTTACAATATTGTGTTAGTTTTATAGCAAAGTGATTCAGTTATTTTTTTTCAGATTATATTCATTACGGTTTATTAAAAGATACTGAATGTGATTCCCTGTGCTATACAGTAAATCCTTATTATCTGTTTTAAGTATAGTGGTTTGTATTTGTTAATCCCATACTCCTAATTTGTCCCTCCCTCCCTCCCTCTCCCTTTTGGTAACCATAGTTTGTCATCTATATCTGAGAGTCTGTTTTGTATATAGGTTGATTTGTATTATTCATTCCACAATTAAATGTTATAGTATTTTTCTCTCTCTGTCTGACTTACTTCACTAAGTATAACATTCTATAGGTCTATCTTTTACCAAAGGTTTAAGACCTCTACAAAGTCTTTACAGTTAATTTGTTAAATTTATTCTTTAGTACATTATTTCTTTGATGTTTAAGTATAGGATATCATTTAAAACATTGTATTTTCAAATTATTTGCTGCTGGATAATAGAAATGAAATCAATTTTGTGATTGCCATTTTAATAACTTTTGCTAAGAACTAAATTCTGATTATTTGTCTTTAGACTCACAGGCCTTTTTTTTTTTAACATCTTTATTGGAGTATAATTGCTTTACAATGGTGTGTTAGTTTCTGCTTTATAACAAAGTGAATCAGTTATACATATACATATGTTCCCATATCTCTTTCCTGTTGCGTCTCCCTCCCTCACACCCTCCCTATCCCACCCCTCTAGGTGGTCACAAAGCACCAAGCTGATCTCCCTGTGCTATATGGCTGCTTCCCACTAGCTATCTATTTTACGTTTGGTAGTGTATATATGTCCATGCCACTCTCACTTTGTCACAGCTTACCCTTTCCCCTCCCCATATCCTCAACTCCATTCTCTAGTAGGTCTGTCTTTATTCCTGTCTTACCCCTAGGTTCTTCATGACCTTTTTTTTTTTTTCTTAAATTCCATATATATGTGTTAGCAACGGTATTTGTTTCTCTCTTTCTGTCTTACTTCACTCTGTATGACAGACTCTAGGTCCATCCACCTCACTACAAATAACTCAGTTTCATTTCTTTTCATGGCTGAGTAACATTCCATTGTATATGTGTGCCACATCTTCTTTATCCATTCATCTGTTGATGCACACTTAAGTTGCTTCCATGTCCTGGCTATTGTAAATAGAGCTGCAATGAACATTGTGGTACATGACTCTTTTTGAATTGTGGTTTTCTCAGGTTATATGCCCAGTAGTGGGATTGCTGGGTCGTATGGTAGTTCTATTTTTAGTTTTTTAAGGAACCTCCATACTGTTCTCCATAGTGGCTGTATCAATTTACATTCCCAACAGCAGTGCAAGAGTGTTCCCTTTTCTCCAAACCCTCTCCAGTATTTATTGTTTCTAGATTTTTTCATGATGGCCATTCTGTCCAGTGTGAGGTGATATCTCATTGTAGTTTGGATTTGCATTTCTCTAATGATTAATGATGTTGAGCATTCTTTCATGTGTTTGTTGGCAATCTGTATATCTTCTTTGGAGAAATGTCTATTTAGGTCTTCTGCCCATTTTTGGATTGGGTTGTTTGTTTTTTTGTTATTGAGCTACATAAGCTGCTTGTAAATTTTGGAGATTAATCCTTTGTCAGTTGCTTCATTTGCAAATGTTTTCTCCTATTCTGAGTGTTGTCTTTTGGTCTTGTTTATGGTTTCCATTGCTGTGCAAAAGGTTTGAAGTTTCATTAAGTCCCATTTGTTTATTTTTGTTTTTTTCATTTCACTAGGAGGTGGGTCAAAAACGATCTTGCTGTGATTTATGTCCTAGAGTGTTCTGCCTATGTTTCCCTCTAAGAGTTTGGTAGTGTCTGGCCTTACATTTAGGTCTTTAATCCATTTTGAGTTTATTTTTGTGTATGGTGTTAGGGAGTGTTCTAATCTTATACTTTTACATGTACCTGTCCAGTTTTCCCAGCACCACTTATTGAAGAGGCTGTCCTTTCTCCACTGTATATTCCTGCCTCCTTTATCAAAGATAAGGTGACCATATGTGCGTGGGTTTATCTCTGGGCTTTCTATCCTATTCCATTGATCTATCTTTCTGTTTTTGTGCCAGTACCATACTGTCTTGATTACTGTAGCTTTGTAGTATAGTCTGAAGTCAGGGAGGCCTGATTCTTCCAGCTCCATTTTTTGTTCTCATGATTGCTTTGGCTATTTGGGTCTTTTGTGTTTCCATACAAATTGTGAAATTTTTGGTTCTAGTTCTGTGAAAAATGCCAGTGGTAGTTCGATAGGGATTGCATTGAATCTGTAGGTTGCTTTGGGTAGTAGAGTCACTTTCACAATGTTGATTCTTCCAATCCAAGAACATGGTGTATCTCTCCATCTATTTGTATCATCTTTAATTTCTTTCATCAGTGTCTTATAATTTTCTGCATACAGGTCTTTTGCCTCCTTAGGTAGGTTTATTCCTAGATATTTTTGTTGTTGTTGTTGCAATGGTAAATGAGAGTGTTTTCTTGATTTCACTTTAAGATTTTTCATCATTAGTGTATAGGAATGCCAGAGATTTCTGTGCATTAATTTTGTTTCCTGCCACTTTACCAAATTCATTGATTAGCTCTAGTAGTTTTCTGGTAGCATCTTTAGGATTCTCTATGTATGGTATCATGTCATCTGCAAACAGTGACAGCTTTACTACTTCTTTTCTGATTTGGATTCCTTTTATTTCTTTTTCTTCTCTGATTGCCGTGGCTAGGACTTCCAAAACTATGTTGAATAATAGTGGTGAGAGTGGACAACCTTGTCTTGTTCCTGGTCTTGGTGGAAATGGTTTCAGTTTTTCACCATTGAGGACGATGTTGGCTGTGGGTTTGTCATATATGGCCTTTATTATGTTGAGGAAAGTTCCCTCTATGCCTACTTTCTGCAGGGTTTTTATCATAAATGGGTGTTGAATTTTGTTGAAAGCTTTTTCTCCATCTCTTGAGATGATCATATGGTTTTTCTCCTTCAATTTGTTAATATCATGTATCACATTGATTAATTTGCATATATTGAAGAATCCTTGCATTCCTGGAATAAATCCCAGTTGATCATGGTGTATTATCCTTTTAATGAGCTGTTGGATTCTGTTTGCTAGCATTTTGTTGAGGATTTTTGCATCTGTGTTCATCAGTGATACTGGCCTATAGTTTTCTTTGTGACATCTTTGTCTGGTTTTGGTATCAGGGTGATGGTGGCCTTGTACAATGAGTTTGGGAGTGTTCCTCCCTCTGCTATATTTTGGAAGAGTTTGAGAAGGATAGGTGTTAGCTCTTCTCTAAATATTTGATAGAATTCGCCTATGAAGCCATCTGGTCCTGGGCTGCTGTTTGTTGGAAGATTTTTATTCACAATTTCAATTTCAGTGCTTGTGATTGGTCTGTTCATATTTTCTATTTCTTCCTGGTTCAGTCTTGGCAGTTTGTGCATTTCTAAGAATTTGTCCATTTCTTCCAGGTTGTCCATTTTATTGGCATAGAGTTGCTTGTAGTAATCTCTCATGATTTTTTGTATTTCTGCAGTGTCAGTTGTTACTTCTCCTTTTTCATTTCTAATTCTATTGATTTGAGTCTTCTCCCTTTTTTTCTTGATGAGTCTGGCTAATGGTTTATCAATTTTGTTTATCTTCTCAAAGAACCAGCTTTTAGTTTTATTGATCTTTGCTATTGTTTCCTTCATTTCTTTTTCATTTATTTCTGATCTGATCTTTATCATTTCTTTCCTTCTGCTAACTTTGGGGTTGTTTTTTTTTTTTTTGCCATATGTGGGCCTCTCACTGGCGTGGCCTCTCCCGTTGGATGTTTCCTGCTTCTTAAGGTGGGCTTGTATTGCTATAAACTTCCCTCTTAGAACTGCTTTTGCTGCATCCCATAGGTTGGGGCACGAACCCGTATCCCCTGCATCGGCAGGCGGACTCTCAACCATTGCGCCACCAGGGAGGCCCAACTTTGGGGTTTTTTGTTCTTCTTTCTCTAATTGCTTTAGGTGCAAGTTTAGGTTGTTTATTCGAGATGTTTCCTGTGTCTTTCGGTAGGATTGTATTGCTATAAACTTCCCTCTTAGAACTGCTTTTGCTGCATCCCATAGGTTTTGGGTCGTTTTTTGTCTCCATTGTCATTTGTTTCTAGGTAATTTTTGATTTCCTCTTTGATTTTTTCAGTGATCACTTCGTTATTAAGTAGTGTATTGTTTAGCCTCCACGTATTTGTATATTTTACAGATCTTTTCTGTAATTGATATGTAGCCTGATAGCGTTGTGGTCAGAAAAGATACTTGATACAATTTCAGTTTTCTTAAATTTACCAGGGCTTGATACGTGACCCAAGATATGATCTATCCTGCAGAATATTCCGTGAGCACTTGAGAAAAATGTGTATTCTGTTGTATTTGGGTGGAATGTCCTATTAATATCAATAAAATCCATGTTGTTTAATGTATCATTTAAAGCTTGTGTTTCCTTATTTATTTTCATTTTGGATGATCTGTCCATTGGTGAAAGTGGGGTGTTCAAAGTCCCCTACTATGAATGTGTTACTGTCGATTTCCCCTTTTATGGCTGTTAGCATTTGCCTTATGTATTGAGGTGCTCCTATGTTGGGTGCATAAATACTTACAATTGTTATATCTTCTTCTTGGATCAATCCTATGGTCATTATATAGTATCCTTCTTTGTCTCTTGTTATAGTCTTTATTTTAAAGTCTATTTTGTCTGATATGAGAATTGCTACTCCAGCTTTCTTTTGATTTCCATTTGCATGGAATATCTTTTTCCATCCCCTGACTTCCATTCTGTATGTGTCCCTAGGTCTGAAGTGGGTCTCCTGTAGACAGCATATATATGAGTCTTGTTTTTGTATCCATTCAGCCAGTCTGCGTCTTTTGGTGGGAGCATTTAATCCATTTACATTTAAGGTAATTATCCATCTCTATGTTCCTATTCCCATTGTCTTAATTGTTTGGGGTTTGTTAATGTAGGTCTTTTCCTTCTCTAGTGTTTTTTGCCTAGAGAAGTTCCTTTAGCATTTGTTGTAAAGCTGGTTTGGTGGTGCTGAACTCTCTCAGCTTTTGCTTGTCTGTAAAGGTTTTAATTTCTCCATCAAATCTGAATGAGATCCTTGCTGGGAAGAGCCATCATGGTTGTAGGATTTTCTCCTTCATCACTTTAAATATGTTCTGCCACTCCCTCCTGGCTTGCAGAGTTTCTGCTGAAAGATCAGCTGTTACCCTTTTGGGGATACCCTTGTATGTTATTTGTTGTTTTTCCCTTGCTGCTTTTAATATGTTTTCTTTGTATTTAATTTTTGATAGTTTGATTAATATGTGTCTTGGGGTGTTTCTCCTTGGATTTATCCTGTATGGGACTCTGTGTTCCCTGGACGTGACTAACTATTTCCTTTCCCACATTAGGGAAGTTTTCAACTATAATCTCTTCAAATATTTTCTTAGTCCCTTTCTTTTTCTCTTCTTCTTCTGGGACCCCTATAATTTAAATGTTGGTGTGTTTAATGTTTCCCAGAGGTCTCTGGGACTGTCCTCAGGTCTTTCCATTCATTTTTCTTTATTCTGCTCTGCAGTAGTTATTTCCACTATTTATCTTCCAGGTCACTTATCTGTTCTTCTGCCTCAGTTATTCTGCTATTGATCCCTTCTAGAGTATTTTTAATTTCATTTATTGTGTTGTTCATTGTTGCTTGTTTCCTCTTTAGTTCTTCTAGGTCCTTGTTAAATGTTTCTTGCATTTTCTCTATTTTATTTCCAAGATTTTGGATCACATTTACTATCATTATTCTGAATTCTTGTTCAGGTAGACCTCCTATTTCCTCTTCATTTGTTAGGTCTCGCGGGTTTTTACCTTGCTCCTTCATCTGCTGTGTGTTTTTCTGTCTTCTCATTTTGCTTATGTTACTGTGTTTGGAGTCTCCTTTTTGGAGGCTGTAGGTTTGTAGTTCCTGTTGTTTTTGGTGTCTGTCCCCAGTGGCTAAGGTTGGTTCAGTGGGTTGTGTAGGCTTCCTGGTGGAGGGGACTAGTGCCTGTGTTCTGGTGGATGAGGCTGGATCTTGTCTTTCTGGTGGGCAGGTCCACGTCTGATGGTGTGTTTTGCGGTGTCTGTGGCCTTATTATGATTTTAGGCAGCCTCTCTGCTAATGGGTGTGGTTGTGTTCCTATCATGCTAGTTGTTTGGCATAGGGTGTCCAGCACTGTAGCTTGCTGGTCGTTCAGTGAAGCTGGGTGTTGGTGTTGAGATGGAGATCTCTGGGAGATTTTCGCCATTTGATATTATGTAGAGCTGGGAGGTCTCTTGTGGACCAGTGCTGTGAAGTGGGTTCTCCCACCTCAGAGGCACAGCACTGATCCCTGGCTGGAGCACCAACAGCCTTTCATCCACATGGCTCAGAATAAAAGGGAGAAAAAGTATAAAGAAAGAAAGAAAGAGGATAAAATAAAATAAAGTTATTAAAATAAAAAATAAAAAATGCTAAGAAAAAAATTTTTTAAGTAAAACCAACAAACAAAAAAATGGACTGACAGAACCCTAGGATAAATGGTGAAAGCAAAGATATACAGAAAAAAATCTCACACAGAAGCATACACATACACACTCACATAATAAGGAAAAGGGGAAAAAATAATATATCTGGCTCTCAAAGTCCACCTCCTCAATTTGGGATGACTTGTTGTCTGTTCAGGTATTCCACATATGCAGGGTACATCAAGTTGATTGTGGAGATTTAATCCGCTGCTCCTGAGGCTGCTGGGAGGAATTTCCCTTTCTCTTCTTTGTTCGCAGAGTTCCCGGGGTTCAGCTTTTGATTTGGCCCCGCCTCTGCGTGTAGGTCGCCTGAGGGTGTCTGTTCTTCACTCAGACAGGACGGGGTTAATGGAGCAGCTGATTCGGTGGCTCTGGCTCACGGTACGGGGCGAGCCTGCTGCGGCAGAGGCCAGTGTGACGTTGCACCAGCCTGAGGCCCACTGTGCATTCTTCCAGGGAAGTTGTCCTTGGATGGGTCCCTGGCAGTGGCAGGCTGCACAGGCTCCCTGGAGGGGAGGTGTGGATAGTTCACAGGCCTTTTTAAAAAAAATTTTTTTAATAGAAGTACAGTTGATTTACAGTGTTGTGTTAGTCTCTGCTGTGTAGCAAATTGATTCAGTTATACATATATATACATTATTTTTTATATTCTTTTCCCTTATGGTTTATCATAGCATACTGAATATAGTTCTCTGTGCAATACAGAAGGACTTTGTTGTTTATGCATTCCATATATATAATAGCTTACATCTGCTAACCCCAGTCTCCCACTCCATTCCTCCCCTAACCACCTGCGCCTTGGCAACCACCAGTCTGTTCTCTATGTCCGTGAGTCTCACAGGCCTTTTGATATAGAAAATTGTAACATCTGGGATAATGACAGATTAACTTTTACCTTTCCATCTTCATTTATTTTATTCCTTTGTTTCTTTACTGCTTTTCAAGTAATTCATGTGTTTATTTCTGTGGAGTCCTCTTTATTATATTTATTATTTATTTCAGTGTAGTACTTCTACCACCAAGTCAGTTAAAAGTGGTGACAGGAGTCGATGATCAATTTTGTTAAGAAAAGATTGTGTCTGTGATGACGAGAGAGAATATTTCAGAGGCTGCACAAGCTCATATAGCAATTGATCTTAGGTGGGTAAATTTATAAAGAGGTTTGCATGTGAAATAAAGGGGAAAATTAGAAAGAATATAATAAGAGAGTGCTGTGAGGCAAGGGAGATGCTTATTTTTAATTAACTGACTTGATAATAATGAAATATCAGGTAATTCTCTGGCGGTCCAGTGGTTATGACTCTTGGCACTTTTACTGCTGTGGCCCAGGTTCAGTCTCTGGTTGGGGAACTAAAACCCTGCAAGCCACATGGTGCTGCCGAAAACAAAAAGCGGCGGGGGGTGGTGGTGGTATTAATAGGAAATAGTCCCAGAGCGGAAGGGTTGAAGATGTTAGAAAGAAATTGTCATGTCTTTAGGGGCTACCCTTGTAAGGTCCTATGGCCCATCACCATGACCTCTCCCTTTCATACACTGTGATAACTTTTGTGATACATCAATTTATCTAGACTATAGTCCCCAGTTATTTGATCACACACCAACCTAGGTGTTGGTATGTAAATTTATGCAGATGAAATTGAAGTCCCTAATCAATTAACTTTAAGTAAGGTGTATTATCCTGAATGAGGCCCCCTATGAGTGGGCCTGACTGAATCAAGTGGAAGGCCTTAAAAGCCAAACTGATACATCTCCAAGATATAGAAGAATTTCCACCTGTGGACAACAGCTTCTGACCATGCCCATGGAGTTCTGTCCTATTTAAAATGTTACCTTCTGATTGCCTGTGGACAACAGCTTCAGCTTGTGCCATGGGTTCCAGCCCGCCCATGATCTTCCCTTCTTCCCTATGTATTTTGGCCTTGCTTAGCCAGACCTCATAATCACATAAGCCAATTCCTTGTCATATATATATATATATACACACACACATATACCTACATACACATACACACACTTTATAAATTATGTAATATATTATGTATAATTATGTAATATATATGATTTATACATACACATATATACATATATATAGAATATGTATCATATTATACATATGATGATATATATCATACCAGTTTTGTTTCTGTGGTTGCACTTGGCTGATGTATACACCCTCAAGTTCTTTGGTCCCCTTTCTCTCTATCTTACTGTCAATGTAAAATGAAAACTCTAGTTGAGTCTAACATTTAGTCAACTTTATGACTAAATAAATCTAGAGTCTTAAAAGATATCTGAGGAGAAGGCTACATAATAGGTGAGAAATAACAAATTAATAAAAAGATACAGATATTTGGGACCTGTGTGTACTTTCCGAGCAGAGCCCAACTATTAAGCTTCTCTTTGTATTGGAGAACTTAAAAGTCACCTAAAGCCAAAATTATGGATGATTATATGGCTTAAAAATGTTTAGAATAAAAAAAAAACCCAAAATAAAAAAGTTTAGGATTCACTAAATCATCTTTCTAAGGAACTAACAGATCTTCCTATACAATGGAACCTCTAGTTTGTTTATTCTCTCCCTCACCTTCCCAACAATCTAGCTATTGGGCTCTGAGAAAACCTCATCTAATAGTCAGCTTTCTACAGGCACTGTTTAGAAGGTAAAGTAAAATAAAACTAATATATCTAGATCCAGAGTATCTGCATTTCTTTGATGAATGGAAAGTTTAATCAGCCTTAATCAAGATGCTATAATTATGTATGCTAACATATGAATAACTGATAATGGGATTTGCATAATGCCAAACAAATGAATCTCTAAAGAGAGAATTTCAGAAATCAGCAATTAAGTCAATTCATGGATGGGTGAATAATGTGTAAAAATTCTGTGGGCTGTAGAATGGTGCTACACCCATGAAATAATTATGAGTCTGCTGAAAGTGAAGGTAAATGCACAATTATGTGAGGCATCTATATTCAAAGCCCCAGGCCCCTTCTCTGTTGACAGCCCTACTTTCTCTTCTTCTACCCTGATTCATGGTGAATGGCCCGTTTTTACTGGAATCAGTTTGTGTTAATAATGGGATGCAGCTCTCCTGAGATCCTAAAGGAACTGTATTTGACTGCTCTTACCTTGCTCCTCATTCAGCTTCTGAAATTGAGTCATTCTTTAATAATGGTGCTTTAGCCTTGATACCCTTGGCCCTAGCCTATGTCCTAACTCCAAATAACCTAGAAACGCAGCAACTCTAAAATTGCTTGTCATGACATAATGCACTTGAAGTAAAGTCTGGCTTTATTTGAGTGATGAACAAGATTAGCCCATTGTGAATTAATTCTCTATTATTTAAACTTTATGAAAATTTGAGGCAACCAGCTAGCCAATAAATAGCCCAATTGTGAGGCAGGATAAATATGATTAAAGTCACTTTGGTCGTTCAACTACAGATGTGCTCCATTTAAGCCAGTTTTTGCTTAATCTATTTAATTTCCCCCCCTTTGGTGAATTAAAAATATGCCAGAGTAGGCCCAGTAATTAGCATTTTTTATTTTATGGATGATATTAAATGTATAAATCCTGAATAAAATATTTATTTGTCCTTTGTAAAGTTTTGTTTAGAGAGATTTTATTCCAGTAGAGTGTTCTTGACTGTTTCAACGATTAAGAATCCAAAAATATTTAAATGTTTTAAATGAAATTTATCCCCCAAATGTGGACATCTCACTACCTCTGATTGGTTTTGCCAGTTTCACAGGAAACTCAATGATTATTGACTTGAGATAGAAAGAAGAGATTCTTTGCTGTTTGAGCTCCCTAGAGCATTTGGCCTGGAGTGGCAGTACTGACAAGCTGGGAGAGAGGAAACCTGGGTTCCAATCCTTATTCTGTTTGGGGAGGAGGATTAATCAGGTAGCTTACCTTGGTTCCAGTTTTCTCTTCTACAAGATGATGAGTTCTGAGAAATTAAGCTGTGAGATTCTCTCCAGCTCTAACATTTTATGATGAATTCTGACCATTGAGATGGGTGTATTTCTCACTGTATTTCAGGCTACTACTAATCTTTCACAAAGAAAATGACTCTTCTGTCATCCATTATTGTACTCAAAAGAGTGAACAAATGAAGCTTCTAAAATTATCTGTCATATTCAAATATAACTAATTCACTAGATGTTTAACTCTCCTTTCCAGTTATAAAACACTGCTCAGTGCCTTTTTTTTCCTTTCAAAGTAAATTGACTCCTCTGATATCCTTTCTTCAAGCTTAAAAAAAATGTAGTGCACCTGTGTTTTAAAGTAGATCAAATTGCACTGATAAAAGCAATAAGACAGAAGTTCAAATTTTTAAAAAGATAACTTCTTTTTATTTATTTATTTATTTATTTATTTATTTATTTTTTTGCGATATGTGGACCTCTCACTGTCGTGGCCTCTCCCGTTGCCGGACGCGCAAGCTCAGCGGCCACGGCTCACAGGCCCAGCCGCTACGTGGCTCACGGGCCCAGCCGCTACGCGGCATGTGGGATCCTCCCGAACCGGGGCACGAACCCGTATCCCCTGCATCGACAGGCGGACTCTCAACCACTGCGCCACCAGGGAGGCCCAAGATAACTTCTTAATATTATCAGCCAAAGATGGAATGACTTAAATCAAATAGGGGCTTGCCTGCTGCCAGGCACTAGGAAAGTCCCCTTCCAGGGCTGATGCTGTCATGCTGGCTGCTGGGCACTAGGAAAGGCTCCCACTAGTGCCGGATCTCTCGCGCCTATGGCTGCCAGCTTCCCTGCTCACCTGTCGCTGCAGAGGCTCCTGCAACCGTGGCAGCTGTGCCACCTCTCGTCCCTGTCCTCACCGGGGCAGACCCAAGTATTCCAGGGCATCCTTGAGACCAGATGTCTGTGGGTGGCCCACATGCAGAGGTGAGGCTAAAACCACACTTGAGCCCCAGGGGTGGGGATGACTAAGGAAGAGGAACAAAAATATTGCTGTGCAGCTGCACAAGCTGCAGATTAAATTCCTACAATCAGCTTGGTAAACCCTGCATCTATGGAATATCTGAAAGGACAAGTGTTCCCACAACTGAGACAGGTCTAGCCTTAGCAGCTGTGGACTTTGGTTGCAAGTACACACGGGATTTGGGCCAGGTATGAGTCTGAGCTGTCCTCACAGTGCCCACAGAATGGCAAGAGACCTACCTAGAGGTATTGAAGAAGCATCCTGGGGAGGTTGAGGTTGGCTGTGACTCATAGTGGGGCAAAGACACTGACAGCTGAGACCCCAGGAAAATACTATTATTACTATTATTTTTTATGTTTTGTTCTGTTTTTATTATTTTTTATTTTCTAACTTTTTAATACATTTTTTTTTAAATTTTTCTATATTTACAATTTCATTGTTTTGTGTTTTTTCCTTTTGTTTTTTTCTCTTTGTTCTGTTTTGTTTTTATCTTTTTTATCATTTCTTGTTTGTTTATGTTTTTTTTCTAGTTTGCCTTCTGCTTTTCTTTTGTCTTCTGTTTTTGTTAGTTTTTAATTGTTTGATTTCGTTCTTGGGTTCTTTTGTTTGGTTGTTGTTTTTTTGTATTCTTTGCTTTTGCTTTGTTTCTTTTGAGTATGTGTTTCTTTGTTTTTTTGTTTGGTTTTGCTTTTACCATTTGTCTTGGGTTTTGTTTGTTTTGTTTATTCCTTTTTTTTTTTTTTTTTTTTTTTTTTTTTGCGATATGTGGGCCTCTCACTGTCGTGGCCTCTCCCGTTGCCGGATGCGCAAGCTCAGCGCCCACGGCTCACGGGCCCAGCCGCTCCGCGGCACGTGGGATCCTCCCGGACCGGGGCACGAACCCGTATCCCCTGCATCGGCAGGCGGACTCTCAACCACTGCGCCACCAGGGAGGCCCTATTCCCTTTTTTTAATTGTTGATGTTGCTATTTTTTTCTTTTTGTCTTTGCTATTTGTCTTGGGTTTTACTTCTCTGTCTCCTTCCCCCACTCCCCATTTTTTTTCTTCTTTTTTGCCATGCTGTGCAGCTTGCAGGGTCTTGGTTCACTGGCCAGCGGTTGGGCCTGAGCCTCTGGGGTGGGAGCACTGACTCCAGAACACTGGACTGCCAGAGAATTCCTGGCCCCAGGGAATATTAATCAGTGAGAGCTGTCCTGGAGGTCTCCACCTCGACACCAAGGCCCAGTTTCACCTAACGGCCGGCAGGCTCCATTGTGGGATGCCTCACACCAAACAACAAGCAAGACAGGAACACAAACCCACCCATCAGCAGACAGGCTGCCTAAAGTCATACTAAGCTCACAGACACTCCAAAACACACTACCTGACACGGCCCTGCCCATTAAAGGGACAAGATCCAGCTCTACCCAACAGAGTGCAGGCACCAGTCCCTCCCACCAGGAAGCCTATACAAGACACTGAACCAGCCTCAACCACGTTGGGCAGACACCAAAAGCAAAAGGAATTATGACCCTGCAGCCTGCGGAAAGGAGACCTCAAACACAGTAAGTTGGACAAAATGAGAGGACAGGGAACTATTTGCAGACTAAGGAGCAAGGTAAAAACTCACAAAACCAAATAAATGAAGAGGAAGTAGGCAATCTACCTGAAAAAGAATTCAGAGTAATGATAGTAAAGATGATCCAAATACTAGGAAATAGAATGGAGGCACAGATTGAGAAAATATGAGAAAGGTTTAATAAGGATCTAGAACTAAAGAAAAAACAAACAGTGATTAATAACACAATAACTGAAATGAAAAATATACTAGAAGGAATCAATAGCAGAGGCAGAAGAACTGAGGCAGAAGAATGGATCAGTAAGCTGGAAGATAGAATAGTGGAAATAACTGCCACAGAGCAGAATAAAGAAAAAAGAAAAGAAGTGAGGACAGTCTCAGAGACCTCTGGGACAACATAAAATGCACTAACACTTGAATTATAGGGTTCCCAGAAG
>NW_006789542.1:1901031-1931652 GCF_000442215.2 Lipotes vexillifer | reverse complement strand
GGAAAGAGAAAGTCTGAGAGAATATTTGGAGAGATTATAGTTGAAAATTTCCCTAACATGGGAAAGGAAAAAGCCACCCAAGTCCAGGAAACGCAGAGAGTCCCATATAGGATAAACCCAAGGAGAAACACTCCACGACACATATTAATCAAACCAACAAAAATTAAATACAAAGAAAAAAATATTAAAAACAGCAAGGGAAAGCAACAAATAACATATAAGGGAATCCGCATAAGGTTATCAGCTGATTTTTCAGCAGAAACTCTAAAAGCCAAAAGGGAGTGGCAGGATATATTCAGAATGGGGGAAAATATTTGCAAATGAAGCAACTGACAAAGGGTTAATCTCCAAAATTTACAAGCAGTTCATGCAGCTCAATAACAAAAAATCAAACAACCCAATCCAAAAATGGGCAGAAGACCTAAATAGACATTTCTCCAAAGAAGATATACAGATTGCCAACAAACACATGAAAGAATGCTCAACATCATTAATCATTAGAGAAATGCAAATCCAAACTACAATGAGATATCATCTCACACTGGACAGAATGGCCATCATCAAAAAATCTAGAAAAAATAAATGCTGGAGAGGGTGTGGAGAAAAGGGAACCCTCTTGCACTGTTGTTGGGAATGTAAATTGATACAGCCACTGTGGAGAACAGTATGGAGGTTCCTTAGAAAACTACAAATAGAACTACCATACAACACAGCAATCCCACTACTGGGCATATACCCTGAGCAAACCACAATTCAAAAATAGTCATGTACCAATATGTTAATTGCAGCTCTATTTACAATAGCCAGGACATGGAAGCAACCTAAGTGTCCATCATTGGATGAATGGATAAAGAAGATGTGGCACATACATACAATGGAATATTACTCAGCCATAAAAAGAAACGAAATTGAGTTATTTGTAGTGAGGTGGATGGACCTAGAGTCTGTCATACAGAGTGAAGTAAGTCAGAAAGAGAAAAACAAATACCGTATGCTACACATATATATGGAATCTAAGAAAAAAAAAAGGCTATGAAGAACTTAAGAACTTGGAGGTAAGATGGGAATAAAGACACAGACCTACTAGAGAATGGACTTGAGGATATGGGGAGCGGGAAGGGTAAGCTGTGACAAAGTGAGAGAGTGGCATTGACATATATACACTACCAAATGTAAAATAGCTAGCTATTGGGAAGCAGCTGCATAGCACAGGGAGATCAGCTCGGTGGTTTGTGACCACCTATAGGGGTGGGATAGGGAGGGTGGGAGGGAGGGAGATGCAAGAGGGAAGAGATATGGGCACATATGTATATGCATAACTGATTCACTTTGTTATAAAGAAAAAACTAACACCACTGTAAAGCAGTTATACTCCAATAAAGATGTTAAAAAAAGAAAAAGTGATGAAAGTGAAAAACCTACAACCAAGATTACCCAACAAGGATCTCATTCAGATGCGATGGAGAAATCAAAACCTTTACAGACAAGCAAAAGCTAAGAGAATTTAGCACCACCAGATCAGCTTTACAACATATACTAAAGGAACTCCTCTAGGCGGGAAACACAATAGAAAAGACCTACAAAAACAAACCCAAAACAACTAAGTAAACGGTAGTAGGAACATACATATTGCTAATTACCTTAAATGTAAATGGATAATATGCCCCAACCAAAAGACACAGACTGGCTGAATGGGTACAAAAACAAGAGCCATATATATACTGTCTACAAGAGACCTACTTCAGACCTAGGGATACATACACACTGAAAGTGAAAGGATGGAAAAAGATACTCCATGCAAATGGAAATCAAAAGAGAGCTGGAGTAGCAATACTCATATCAGACAAAATAGATGTTAAAGACTGTTAACAGGAGACAAGGCAGGATACTACATAATGATTAAGGGATCAATCCAAGAAGAAGATATAACAGTTACAAATATTTATGCACCCATGTAGGAGTACCTCAGTATTTAAGGCAAATGCTAACAGCCATAAAACAGTAACACAATTATAGTGTGGGACTTTAACACCCCATTTACACCAATGGACAGATCATCCAGACAGAAAATTATAAGGAAACACAAGCCTTAAATGACACATTATACCAGATGGACTTAATTGATATTTATATAACATTCCATCCAAAAGCAGCAGAATGCACTTTCTTCTCAAGTGCACACGGTACATTCTCCAGTATAGATCACATCTTGGGTCACAAATCAAGCCTCAGTAGATTGAAGAAAATTGAAATCTTTTCAAGCATCTTTTCCAACCAGAACACTATGAGGTTAGAAATCAATTACAGGGAAAAAAAAACTATAAAAAAAAAAAAAACACATGTACAGTAAACAATATGTTACTAAATAGCCAAAAGATCACTGAAGAAATCAAAGATGAAATAAAAAAAAAACCTAGAAACAAATGACAATGAAAACATGACAACCCAAAACCTATGGGATGCAGCAAAAGCAGTTCTAAGAAGGAAGTTTATAGCAATACAGTCCTACCTCAGGAAACAAGAAAAATCTCATAAAGAACCTAACCTTACCACTAAAGCAGCTAGAGAAAGAAGAAGAAAAAAAACCCCAAAGTTAGTAGAAAGAAAGAAATCATAAAGATCAGAACAGAAATAACTGAAATAGAAATAAAACAGTAGCAAATATCAATGAAACCAAAAGCTGCTTCTTTGAGAAGATAAACAAAATTGATAAACCTTTAGCCAGACTCACCAAAAAAAGGAGAGGACTCAAATCAATAAAATTAGAAATGAAAAAGGATAAGTAACAACTGACACAGCAGAAATACAAAGGATCTTAAGGGACTACTACAAGCAAATATATGCCAATAAAATGGACAACCTGGAAGAAATGGATAAATCTTAGAAAGGTACAACCTGACAAGACTGAACCAGGAAGATATAGAAAATATGAACAGACCAATCACAAGTAATGAAATTGAAGCTGTGATTTAAAAATCTTCCAACAAATAAAAGTCCAGGACCAGATGGCTTCACAGGCAATTTCTATCAAACGTTTAGAGAAGAGCTAACACCCATCCTTCTCAAACTCTTCCAAAAATTTGCAGAGGGAGGAACACTCCCAAACTCATTCTATGAGGCCACCCTCACCCTGATAACCAAAAACAGACCAATATCACAAGAAAACAAAATTACAGGCTAATATCTCTGATGATCATAGATGCAAAAATCCTCAGTAAAATACTAGCAAACAGAATCCAACAACACATTAAAAGGATCATACACCATGTTCAAGTGGGATTTATCCCAGGGGAGCAAGGATTTTTAAATATATGCAAATAAATCAATGTGATACAACGTATTAGCAAATTGAAGGGGAAAAACCATATGACCATCTCAATAGATTCAGAAAAAGCTTTTGACAAAATTCAACACCCATTTATGATAAAAAATACTCTCCAGAAAATGGGCATAGAGGAAACCTACCTCAACATAATAAAGGCCATATATGACAAACCTACCACGAACATCATTCTTAATGGTGAAAAACTGAAAGCATTTCCTCTAAGATCAGGAACAAGACAAGAGTGTTCATGCTCACCACTGTTAATTCAACATAGTTTTGGAAGTTCTAGCTGCAATGATCAGGGAAGAAAAAGAAATAAAAGAAATCCAAATTGGAAAAGAAGAAGTAAAACTGACACTGTTTACAGATGACGTGATACTATACGTTGAAAATCCTAAAGATGCTACCAGAAAACTACTAGAGTTAATCAATGAATTTGGTAAAGTTGCAGGATACAAAATTAATACACAGAAATCTCTGATCCAGTGGCTAAGACTCTGTGCTCCCAATGCAGGGGGCCTGGGTTTGATACCTGGTCAGGGAACTGGATCCCACATGCCACAACTGAGAGTTCACATGCCACAACTGAATGTTCACATGCTGCAGCTAAAGATCCCTCATGCTGCAACAAAGATCCTGCATGCCATAACTAAGACCTGATGCAGCCAAATAAATATTTTTAAAAAAAGAAGAAGAAAGCTGACAAGCTGAAAATAAATGATTTTCCTCCAATTCATCAAAGAATTGAAATCAGGACAAAGTACCACCCTCAAATCGGGAAAGATAGGCAAATACAGAGAATCTCTGTTGAAACAGAGAATCACAGCCAAGTTTCAGCTTACGTGGATCAGAAATTTCTGAAGCCATCAACTGGTGGGAAAGCTTAAAGTCATTGTGACAAATTGCTTTAGGGTGAATGCAGCTGAGATGAGGAGTGAAAACTCTGGAGTACCTAATATTAAGGGAGACCCCACATTTTCATAGATATGCTTCCAGGAGCACCACCAAGTTCACATGATAAAGAGTAAAGAAAAGTCTCCTGGTGTTTCTGACAGAGGGAGGAGCAAAGTTACCTTTTTGGAATATGCAGGTAGCATTCTCCACAGCAAAGGTCTACTCTCCACAAGAAAGGACTTTACCAGATCCTTATCTGACCTGAGGAAAGAATAATTATCCAACTCTAATACCCAGGAGCCTTCTATCTCTCCTAAGGGGAGTAGAAAAAGCTGAGATGTGCTTGTGCGGGTCAGAATTCAGGACACAGAGCCACTAAAAGACTGAGATTTAATCGTAAAATTGTAAAATCCTTCCCCTCCCTGTACCTCAACAGGGATTGAGTAAAATAACAGTGGATTACAGCTGAAAGAGCTAAAGACACAGATTCTATTTAAGGAGTTGTCAGGGAAACCCAAAGACAACAGGGGAGACAAAAACAAGGACACTGCAGGAAACTGAAGCTTCTCAAACTAACAAATATAGCAAACACTAAACACAGCCAACTCCTGGCCAGATTAGCATATACCCTGCTTACCTCCCTTCATGTTACCCAATACACTGAAAGGAAAAAGCTCACCATTTCCTCTAATGTCAGTACTACTGGCCACCAAATGTGGGGGTCTTTTACCACACCAACCAGTTCCTCAACATCAGCCACGTGTACAATTCAATTCAGTCCTGACACTATCTACCTGGAGTAAGCATCAGATTCTACAGGTTAAGGGCTCAGTTCCACAAGATTGTCTTCACTTCAGATGCCAGTCACAAGTCCTAGGTTGTCATCTGTACCTCTGGCTGACACTATAAATCAGGGTTACCCCAACCACCCCCTTGGGTTTGATAATTTGCTAGAATGGCTCACAGAAGTCAGGAAAATATGCTTACTGGTTTATTGTAAAATGATACAACTCAGGAACATCCAAGTAGAAGAGATGTGTAGGGCCAGGTTTAGAGGAAGGGGCCACAGAGCTTACATGCCTTCTCTGGGCATGCAACCTTCCAGTACCTCAATTTGTTCACCAACCCAGAAGCTCTCAGAACCTCATAGACCAGAGATTTTTATGGAGGCTTTGTCACATAGGTATGACTGAGTATTAACTCAGTCTCCAGCTCCTATCCCCTCCCTTGAGGATGGGGAGTGGGGCTGAAATTCCCAAGCTTCTTATCATGGCTTGGTCTTTCTGATGACCAGCTCCCAATATAAAGCTATCCAAGAGCCCACCAAGAGCTTCCTCATTAGAACAATACACTTCTGTCACTCAGGAAATTCCAAGAGATTTACAAACTCTGTCAGGAACTGGGGTCAAAGACCAAATATTAGAACAAAAGATGTTATTAGCACCTTTATTGCTTAGGACATTACAGAGGTTTTAGGATCTCTGGCCAGGAGCCAGGATGAAGACCAAAATATGCATTTCTTATGAATCACATCATAATCATGTTCAACTTTCAACAACAACAGCAAAAAAAATGCTTGAAAGACAAGAAAAAGTAGTCTACAGAGATAAAGCAAGCATCAGAACCAGACTCAAATATTAGTCAGATTTTGCAGTTACCCTGGAGAAAACTACAATCACTGTGATTAATATGTTAAGAACTGCAATGGAAAAAGTACACAGCATGCAAGAATAGATGAGTAATGTAATAGAGAGATGGAATCTCTAAGAAAGAATTACAAGAAAATGCTATAAACCAAAAACATTAACAGAGGGCTTCCCTGGTGGCACAGTGGTTAAGAATCCGCCTGCCAATGCAGGGCACACAGGTTTGAGCCCTGGTCCAGGAAGATCCCACATGCCACGGGGCAACTAAGCCCGTGCACCACAACTACTGAGCCTGCATGTCTAGAGCCCATGCTTCACAACAAGAGAAGCCACCACAGTGAGAAGCCCATACACCACAATGAAAAGTAGCCCCCACTTGCCACAACTAGAGAAAGCCTGTGTGCAGCAACAGAGAACCAAAGTAGCCTAAAGTAAATAAATTTATTTAAAAAAAGGCACTAACAGAAATTAAGAATGCTTTTAATGGGCTCATCAGTAGACTGGTAACTATCAAGGCAAGAATCAAGGATTTAAAGCTATGTCAGTAGAAAATTCCCAAACTGAAGTACACATAGAAAGAAGTATTTAAAACAACCACCACCACCAAAATCAAACAGACAAACAAAAAACACCTGACCAAAACATGCAAGAATTATGGGACAGTATCAAAAGGTGTAACATATGTATAATTGGAATACCAAAGGAGGAGAAAAAAACAACAGAGAGGATGTATTTGAAAGAATAATGTCCATGAATTTTCCGAAACTAATGACAGACACCAAACCATAGATCCAGGAAGCTCAGAGAACACCAAGCAGGAAAAATACGAAAAATCTACATACAGATGTTGGCAGAAAACCAAAGGGAAAGTCTTAGAATGTGGTGCAGTTCTCAGCAAAGTTTGGTAAATCTGATGGGGAGTCCCTGAGTCAAAGTTACGTGTTAGGGGAATCCCATGTCTTCCAGGAACAGGGCTGCCACACTCAATCTTTGGCTGAGAGCAGCCCATGAAACAAGTGGCTTCCACATGAACACAGTAATGAATTTCAGGGCCCAGTAGTTGGGGTGATGGGTCAATTATGCTCTTTACAGCTAGAGACCTGAGAGACCCATTTTAATGGCTGACACACTGTACAATGATTAAAATGTTCAATTCACTAAGAACATAAAACAATTCTAAAATTTTATATAAATTATTCCCATAACATATAAAGGAAAAGAATCATTTAACTAGGGAAACATACCTCTTCCATGTAGATTTCACCACATTTTAAATTATTGATAGGTGAACTACACACACGAAAATCACGTAACGGACATATATACCCAACAATTAAAGCTACAGATTCTTCTGAAGTGTACATGTAATGTTTACAGAAATTGGTCATATACTAGTTCATGCATCAACCCGCAATAGGTTTTAAAGAATGTATGACACAAATCACATTCTCTGGCAGTGCTGCAGTTAAATTAGAAGTCAATAACTAAAAGGTAAAACTTAATATCTGGAATTTGAAAACTTTTGAATAATTCATGGGACAAACAAGAAAGTACAAAGGAAATACTAAGGTGTGGAGAGGACAAGAAAGTCTGTCATCACAGAATAGACAGGTTCTCCTCAAACTCAGATAATTCAGATCCTCTATCTTCTGCCTTCCTCTTACAGGTCCCAGGCCCCTGTCTTCATGGTCTGCACTTGCATGTAGAGCAGGGGTGCAAGTATGGAGAGAGGTACTCCTTTCCTGAGCAGATCATGCTGACCTTGGTGGAGTAGGCAAATCACTGATGCTAGGATTCAGATCCCTACACCACCCTCCAAGTTCTGTGAATAAAGGCAGGTGACTCCAAGTCACTGAGTCTCAAGTTCCTCATTTGCAAATGGAATAATAACAGCTAAATTGTTCAGTTACTGTAAGGCTAAAATTAGAGACTCTTTGTGATAGGTGATATTAAGAAAATGCTTTACGTGAATGATTTTCTTTCCCTGTGTTTGAATTTTCAATTCCTGGCTATCCAGGCTTGTTGGGTCCTTATTGGTGTGTTCATTTCAACCTTGTACTGCACGTTCATCTCGAGTTTAAGAAGCTTTTGGAATTAGCTTAGTGACCCAGCCAACATTTTTGTCCCTATTTCTCCCACTTCTCACTTAGCTGAGGAAAAAGGTCTCAGCTTAATTATGTCTGTCATCAAAAGATGTGGCTGTGAATACAGTAGAAATTTGAAACATAAATACCGAATAGATGAATGAACAAATGGGTTCTAAAAGTGTATTTGTAAGTGGGAACTGCTATAGATGTTATTAAGACTTTCCTCTCCAGTTGACTGACATTCAATTTTTGAAGGTTCATACTCTTTGGTCAAAACCCTCTTAAGTTCTTTCACACTCAGATAGAATAGGCAAATAGAATAAATTGAGTAGTCTTCACAGAGCAAATTCATTTTTCATGAACAGGTTGCTTAATAATCTGCTTTCAAAAGTGCCTGAAGTTAGTAAAACTGCATAGTGAACCCCTCTCAGCATCACTGCCTTATACAAAATCCTTTCCATTTGATTCTATTAGATTCCAAATTATACCAGGTCTTTTAAGTACTTTGGTTTAGATCAGGGTTTCTCAACCTTGACCCTATTGACATTCGGGGCCATATAGTTCTTTGTTGTAGGGGGCTGTCCTTTGCGTAGTAGGATGTTTAGCAACATCTGTGGCCTCTACCCACGAGATGCCAGTAGCAGCCAGCCCCTTCACCCTATTGTGACTTCCAAAAATGTCTCCAGACATTGCCAAATATCCCATGAAAGGAAGAAAATGACTTGGTGAAGAAGCACTCATCTAGAATGATCCTTGCCACAATATAGATACAGCCTTCCGCAAAAGTTGCGAAGTGAGGGATGTATCACCAGTTTTGGAGTCTGCTCTATTGTTGAAATTTATGGTTATTATCTTAATCCCATCAGAAAACTCCCAGCCTGAATTGGCAAGTCTGCTCTCTTCTGCTCTATTATCACATTGAGGATTCTTGGTTTTTAACAAGACTGCAGATTATACTGGCTTCTGCACAGAGCCTGTGCATATCACATATAAATGAAGGTAGATATGTCATAATTTATATTCTTAAGGTCTGTATTTGCTGAGTTGTTATTCCATCATGTGTCAACATCAGAATGGTCTTTTAAAATTTCCCACTTTTATTATGTTTCTGAAAATACTTTTATGCAAAATTATTCAACACATCAATAATCCAGGAAGTTGCAACATTTTGCCTTGGATTCTACCTTATCTGAAAATAATATTATGATATAATGCTATTTTTACATGTTTGTTGACATACCTCTCCTTATATCTTTAATTTTTACCTTATCATTACACTGGGTTTAGGGTCTATTTATATTGCTTAAGATATAATTCAATTTTGTTTTTGACCCATTCAAATTATCTGTCACTTAATAAGAAAGATGAACTTCTTTACATGTGTTAAAACACATACATTTTGCTTTGCTTTTGCCATCTTGTTTCCTTTGAGGCTCCCCTGAATTCTGGCTCTTTTAGTGGGGGATTTATTTACTTTTCTCTTACCATATCTGGTGCTTCAGAAGGTATATTTTCTGTTTTTAATTCTACTGTTAGTCATCCAAATTTTTCTGTCAGTTTTTCTATCACTTTAATTACCAGTTAATTCTGTTAATTTTCACATTATATATCTTGATTTTTCCAATGTTAGGATAATGGACTCAAAATTTTAATGTATTTCTGGTGAATTTTTCCTTTTATGATTAAACAATGGCTCTCTTGTATTCTAAAAATTCTTGCTACCATAGATACTTTTTTTTCCTCGACAGCTTCCTTTGATTAGTAATTTTTTGCATTGCTTGTCATTTTGTATTACATGGTTAATTTTTTTTGTTTAATCTTATCTCAATTTAGTCTCATATATATTAAGAAGCTGGCTGTTTTAACATTTATGATACACAAATCTCTAATATTCAGTGAGAGAGTTCTATCCATTTATATTTACTGCTTATTTAGTACTTGTCCCTAAATACTCTCCCTACCCTGTTTCCACGCCCTTTGCATTGTGACTGTGTCTCTTCTCCCATGAAGAGAAAAGAGTCTGTTTTCCTGTCCCCTCAACCTGGGCTGGTCTCTGATTTGCTGTGACCAATAGAGTGCAGCAGGACCATTCCTCAGCCAGTTCCCAGCCTCGGCCTCAATAGGCACAGCATCGTTTCACACACTTTGCTGGAAATCTGGCTCTTCCGTCTAACCAAGCACAAATTACCTACTAGAGGAAAAGAAACCATGTGGAGGAGAGCCAGTGCACACCAAATGAGAGCCAGCCCAGACCCCAGAATAGAATCACCTGCCTGCTCTCAGCTTACTGCAGATGTGTGAGGGAGCTGGACCAAGACCAGAACAGCCAGCTGAGCCCAGCCTAAATTGCCCACCTGCAGGACCAAATTAGTGGTGGTTGCTTTAAACCAGTGTTTGAGGGCAGTGTCGCACAACAATATCTAGTACGCTGACATATATGGAGGGATTTATACCATGATATTTTAAGATTTCTATTTGCCATACTTCTGTGTTTATTTATTTCTTTACCTTTTTTTTCCCTCCTATTTGATTACTTTATTTTGTTTTATTTCCCTGTTTTCCTCTAGGGATTTTGAAGTTTAAATTATACTTTTACTATTTTTCGTTACTTTTACACCTTTGAAGTTTACATACGATATTAAGTCCAAACCTAAAATTCCCAGTTAATTAGTGTCTTTATTATCCTTCCAAGCAGTATAGGAACTTGGAGCACTATACTTGTGACCATTTCTCTTTCCATAATTTTTTGTATAATATTTAGTTCCACTTTTTTTGTAAAGGACCTCCAAGTTAGTCACCATTGTCATCACCATTATTAACAGTGACAGCAGTCCAGTATTCTTTATCACCACGATGACTAACTTATTTGTCCTCTATTACTTTGTCAACCATACTCCTTCCGAGTTTTAAGGTTTTAAATTATAGTACACCTTTTACTAGTTCCCTTAGTGAGTATCATATGATATTGCCCAGCATTTTTGTATTTTTAACAAGAAGGGAGAAAAAGGAAAATTCTGTTAAAGTTTGGTTTTTCATATAGCCAGAATTCCTACCCTTAAGAATTTTTTTCCATTTCATCCATATATATTTTAGTGTGGACCTCTAAAAGTAAAGCCTTATTATGTTGTTGTTGTTCTTGTTTTTGTTAATATAACCACAGCACTATTATTACACCTAGACCTAATAGTAATTCCTTAATATCATCGAATATCCAATCATTATTCAGTTGTAATTGTCTCATAAATGCCATTATCGTTTACTTAATTTAAAAATCAGATGCAAGTATGAATAATGTATTATAATTAGTGCTGTCCTTTATATCTCTCTAAGTATAAAATTTCTACTTCCATAACTTTAATTCCTTGCAGTTTATATTTGTGGAAACCAACATATAAATTGGTCATCAGTCTTACTTATTAGCCTTCTTATAGACTTTCACATTTTTCCTACTTCAAAAGTAATTTAAACAGGATGCATTGAAGGTTGTGATCCAGCAACCATTGTTAAATGGAAAGCCTCGTTCATATGCAGTATTTTAGATTTGGTCTGCTTTTTTAAAAAATTATTTTTATTTTCATTTTATTTATTTTTTTTGGCACAGCATGGGGATCTTAGTTCCCTGACCAGGAATCGAACCCATGCCCTCTGCAGTGCAAGTGCAGAGTCTTAACCACTGGACCACCAGGGAAGTCTCCTTTCTTAAAGTAACATATAGTTGGGTTTTATTTTATTTTTAACTTTTTAAAATTTTTAAATAACTTTAGACATACAGAAAGTTTGCAAAAGTAGTACAGAATCCCTGTATATCCTTTACCCAGCTTCCTCTACTGTTAATATCTTACACATGAAAGAGTAGTTATCGAAAACAGAAAAAATTATCATTGGTATAATTTATTAACTAAACGTTAAACCTTATTTGAATTTCACCAGTTTTTCCACTAATGTCACTTCCATGATCCTATGTAGGCTCAACGCTGCATTTAACTATTTCTCCTTTAGTATCTATCAGTTTGTTGATTTTTAAAATTCAATAGGAAATGTTTGTTTTTTAAGCCATTTACATTTATTGATATAATTCATGCATTTTATTTTCTATTACTCCAGTTTTTGACTCTTGCTTTTTATGTTTTTGCAGTGTTTCTTATTTTAATATTTTAATATGGCCTCTGTTATAGTTACATTTATGTTTTCTAAAGATTTGAAAGAAATTGACCCTATTTGTAATTCTATTAGTGGCTAAATTTGCTTAAAATTCTTTATATTTTTGATCTCTAATTATAAATACTACATAGAAACTTTCCTTAGTATTCATTCGTTTGTTAAGGTATCTTATCACACTGCTCTAAATCTTTGTGGGTGTATTCTGGAGTTTTTAACATGAGTTATTTTATTTATTATTTTATGATATATGACTGTTTCATATTTACTTTGCTTTCCATTTTATTTTGCTCCCAATCTCTATTTTTAAGCCCAATGACTGTCAACTAGAAAGTTTTCAATAATTTTTTATTGAAATTACCATAATTTCACTAGTTATCTGAACCTGAATCTTTCAAAGCTAGTTTTGAAACTTACCCACCAATCCTTTTCTGTCACAGACACCCATAATTTTAGATTTTTTTGATCTCCCAGCCCAATGGCATTAAAAATTTGTAATATGATGTATTTTATTTATTTAGGCAATATTACACATTTGTAAATGCTTTCTATTGCTTTATCATCAGAAAGATAATTTGACTAAGTTTAAAATTATTCTATCACCAGTACCTGCACCTGCAAAAGAACTCTTTACATTGTTTTTATATCTCTTCACAATTAGTTTAAAATATGAGATATTTCCCTTATTACTATCTCTAGTTTTGTCTATTTGAATAGGCTTTGTCATTTAATACTATTGTATAAAAGTTAATTTCCTGATTTTGATTCTAATACTCGGGTTATGCAAGATGTTAACATTAGGGGCAGCTGAGTGGGGATATATAGGAACTCTCTTTGTACTATTCCTGCAACTTTTCTGTAAGTCGAAAATTAGTTTAAAATAAAAACTTTTTTTTAAAGCAGTATACCAGACTAGATAGTAATTTGGCACATGTGATTAATGTTCTTTTAAAAATAATTAAAATGTACTAACCCAAAGAAGACAGCGAGTGCTCATTAGAAGTGCAAGTTCTTATTAATAATTCAATTCCATATGCAAAAGCCATGCCCGCAATAGGAAATAGGGACACAGACAACTTATAGCTTTCAAAAAAATCTATAATGAAAAAGCAAATGACTAAGACAAGAAACCCCCATTTTACCCTTTCCTAGGAAATGTTGAATACAGAGGCTTCAGTCTCTGCATTTTCTTCTCTTTATCATGTTTTCCTCTACTTCTCTTCTTCCTTTATTAAAACATTAATTATCGTTAACTTGAAATTATCATGAATAACAGATCTTTTTTCCTAGTAAAAGTTATGCTGAAAGGCTTCCAGTATAAAAATATTACCTTGCAAACTGCCAAATGAAGCATAATTACATTTTACACTGAATCATTGCAAAGCAGAGAGGTTGTGCCCCTTCTTCTGTAATACACAATCATCCATCCCCTCTCTTGTTTTATTTCTTTGAATTGTTGGCTCTGCCTGAATTCAGAACAAAGGAGATAGTAGACATAGTTGTTGACCCACCTCAAAGACCAGCACCAATTTAGTTGAAGCATTCTTGACCTGTTTTCTGGGTAACATAGTCCTTGAATCTTAAACTCAAGCACCAGACTTTCTCCTTCTTCCATCTCCCTACTCTGTTTGCAGGCTTTTAATTAGTACCAGCCCTCACCTTCCCTTGGCATGGCTCACTCTGCTTCCAGTGACATGTTTGCAAGTGCACGAGAGGGACATAGAGAGCTAAGTGGGAGCCTAGGGTCTGCTTTAGGAAAGTGAGCATCTCACCTGTTCATACACAGAGTGTGTGCACAGGGACACACACAAACACACACAAGGGACCAGAGTGGCTTCCAGAGGGCTACCTTCCTTTCCAGAAGCCTCATTTCAGGCTTCAAATGACAGCTGTGGCTCTGTTACGTCTTGGGGATGTGGGCCTCTATTCATCTCATAAAGAGCACCCCACCTGTTCTGCAGACATTCAGGAGCCTGGCAAAGTTGCCTCTCCAATCTTGTTGCCAGCACTGTGAGCCATCTGAGAACCAGCTCATTTCTCTTAATCAGAAGCAATGACTTTCAAAAGAGTCTGACGGCACCAATTGATGAACTAAGTCAAGAGAGAGAGGCTAATCATGAAGGATGTGCCTTATGCCTGTGTGTATTTCTAGAAAGCTCTGCAAACAAGAATACATTAACATTAAGTTAAATCTACCCTGCAATTCTCAGTTCTTGTTAGTGGCAAATTCTCCCTTAACTGCTTTCTATATTATTTTATAACAGCCCATGCTATATTTATTTTAGTTAAAGTGACGCCCTGAGGGACTTCCCTGGTGGCGCAGTGGTTACGAATCTGTCTGCCAATGCAGGGGACACAGGTTCGAGCCCTGGTCTGGGAAGATCGCACATGCCGCGGAGCAACTAAGCCCTGCGCCACAACTACTGAAGCCCACGCACCTAGAGTCCATGCTCTGCAATAAGAGAAGCCACCACAATGAAAAAGCCCACGCACCACAACGAAGAGTAGCCCAGCTCACTGCAACAAAGACCCCACGCAGCCAAAAATAAATAAATAAGTTTAAATAAGTAAATAAAATGATGTCCTGCTGCCCTGGTGGCGCAGTGGTTGGGAGTCTGCCTGCTGATGCAGGGGACACGGGTTCGTGCCCCAGTCCGGGAAAATGCCACATGCCGCGGAGCGGCTGGGCCTGTGAGCCATGGCCGCTGAGCCTGCGTGTCCAGAGCCTGTGCTCCACAACGGAAGAGGCCGCAACAGTGAGAGGCCCGTGTACAGAAAAAAAAACAAAAAAAAACCCGACGCCCTGAAAAAGAATGTCTTCTCACCCTTCTTTCTCCTCTAAAAAATGTCCATCTAGGGCTTCCCTGGTGGCGCAGTGGTTGAGAGTCCGCCTGCCGATGCAGGGGACACGGGTTCGTGCCCCGGTCCGGGAAGATCCCACATGCTGCGGAGCGGCTAGGCCTGTGAGCCATGGCCGCTGTGCCTGCGCGTCCGGAGCCTATGCTCCGCAACGGGAGAGGCCACAATGAGAGGCCCGTGTACCGCAAAAAATAAAATAAAATAAATAAATAAATAATAAAATAAAATAAAATAAAATGTCCATCTAGATTTCCATTGAAAGTCATAAGAGGAGGAAAATAACTTACAAATAACAAGGGGATAGAGTCAGAAGAAGAGAAAGGTGTGCCCTTTACCTGAGTAAAAGGATGCTGCCTTGCAAAGCACTGTTACAAGAACACAATTTAAGAACAATCATATGAAGAGGTAGATTCAGACAGGGAAATGGAGAATAAAAACACTGTCAGTTGTTTAAGACCACACAGAGAGTAAGTCTAAAAACTGTAACAGTGGAACCCAGACCCACGCTATGCTGTCCTTGTCTAAAATAGTAACAAATTAGTTTTGTCTTTCAATTCTCATTTTTCAAATCATGAGACCTGTGGCACAAAAAGTTCTCAATATAATCAAATATCCATCCTGTACTTAAATTTCCATAATTTCTAATTAGAACAGTTTGCTTGCCTGAATCAAGACCTTCATTGTGATTGGTTGATATGATTCCAATGTCTTTTTTTAATCTACAGTTTCCTCTTCCATCTTTTCTTTTTTTCCTTTCAGTGTATTTATTAAAGAAACCAGCTTGATGTCCTATAGGATATACCACAGTCAGGATTTTCTGATTTTACCACCGTGGTATCATGTAACACCTTACTTGTCAGTTGGTGCTTAGATTTAGAATTTTCATTAGAATTGGATTTGACTTTATTTTTCTACAAAACTGCTTTAGTGGTGATTTTGTGCATTTTCATTAGATTTTAGCAGTCCTCTTTCTAGGATCCCTTATGCATTATGGATTAGTAAATGTTGATACTTTATAATTCTCTGACCTATCTACTAAATGTTGATACTTTATAATTCTATAATTCTATGAGTTATAATTCTTTATAATTCCCTACTTTACAATAAAGAGTTCTTGGACTCATTAATCAACAGAAATTGATAAGAGGCCAGACAGGAATTCAGGCAACATTTTATTGCGACTCATGCTTCAGCATGAGGGAGCGGAAAACAAGTAACAGGTTCCCTTGCTTACGAGCTGGTCCCTTAAGTGGGGTGAGGATAGGAGCAGATCAGTGGGTCAGGTCAGAGGGTTGGCTTAGGTGATCTGCTCATCCTCTCAGTGGTGCTGTGTGCAGGGACCATGCACGGTACCCTGCTTTTGCTTCTGGCACCTCAGAAGTGGCAGTTGGGTTTTGGCCTTTTTGTATCTTCTTGTTCATAGTTTGCCCCAGCTGCTTATGCATGCAGTTATTTTTAGTTCCTTGTAGTTTCTTGTATTCTGTTGCTCGAGGAGACGTTTGTCCGGTGCAAGCACTGCACCACAGGGTCCCAGGTCCCAGCCTGTCTCACTGTCATTCTGTCTTCATTTATTAGCTGGATCACTTCTGATAGGGATCAGGACATAAAATACGGATCCTTGGCATATTGAAAATGACACCTTGTCACATTTGAGTTTAAGATAAATGGCAGAAGCAGGAAGGTCACTCTGACCTTCACCTACCCTTCCTCTCCTGAAACAGGTCATAAAATCCTCATGGGAAAGGTGCCCTCCTTATATCCGGAAGAAAGGAACATCCTTATCTCTGAAGACAAAGGGATACCCAGAAGAATCCTAACAAACAGGACTTGCTACACTTACCTCATATACTCTAACATCATATTTCTACACTTGAATCTAGCATAAAAATACTCCAGTCTGTTTCTTCATTTCCTTATGAAGTCTTCGTGACACATAAAACTTATACTAAACAAATGTGGGTGCTTTCCTCTTATTAATTTGTCTGTGTCAGTTGAATTTTCAGACTCATCCACGGACCCTAAGGGGGTCAAGGAAAACTTTTCCTCCCTTACACTTCTAAAAGGAGAACTTTCCCTCATTAACCTAGTTACCTAAAGGTATAGTTCACAAGGAAGAGGCAGAATAAATGTTGGTTCTTTCCCTTTATTTGTGAATTTTTCATATGTTTCCTAGAAACTTCTAAAATTGGCCAATGGTATTTTATATTTCAAATATCATTATGAATTCATGAATTGAAAAATATTGGGTGTATTTCAATCGCTTGTAGTCATATTCCTTATTACCCATCTTTGGCCAGTAGGAGCCTCTTCATTTTGATTCTGAGACCTTGAGAGTCTTTGAGAGCTTTCTTGCTACCTGGTATGAAAAAATATTCTGAACCTATTTTATATATTTCGTGCCCCAGAACCAGTCAGCTAGGCTTGCGCATTATTTGAGTGACTAGGGCTAAGAAATATATATGTGTGTATATGTATACATAGAAAATATAAAAGGGATTCATAGTGATTTGCCAATTATGAATCAGAACTAAAGAGATTTTCTTAACCACACACATGCAGCCCATATTTGTATATTTATTGTTTCAGTATGTGGATTTGGGAAATGTATGTGCATGTATGTGTCTTCACGTATTAAAATTATTCATACTGATATCTTCCATTCAAAATCAGAACTACATTTTTATTTAGCATTATAGATGCACAACTATCTCTTTTCTTCCAAAATGGCAGTCATGACTTGCAACAAACAAACTTCATTTTTCATTTGCTTTATTAAACAATACATGCATAGCTGTCTCAGAATAACAGTCCAACCCTGACACAAGTGATTGATTACCAGAAGCAGTTTATTTTCAGGTTTATCTTTCTCTGGGTTAAAGGGGTCCAGAATAGGCTACTGTGTCATAAAAATTTTGAGCTGAAGACATTTCAGAAATTTTTTCCTCAACTTCCTTATCTGCCTAAAAGCAGAGCTTCCCAAAAGAACTCAAAGGAGCTCAATTGTCATAAATCTGTTCCCCAAGAGCAACCAGAGAAGGTTGACTCATCACTGGAGATTAGAAGTCAACTCCACACCTAAACAGACTGTCACAAGCTATCATATATGCCATCTGTTCTACTAAGGACCCCTTTATCTTTCCTAGAAGTTATTTGTTTTCCCATAAGTGACCTTTCTTCCCCTCCCATCCTCTATTAAGCTATTCATTCCCCATAAATACCTGTCTGCCTATTCCCTTTTCCTATTAAGATGGTATACAAGCTCCAAATTCTAACTACCTACTTGAGTCATATTTTTGTGAACTCCCGTATGCATATGATAAAATTTTGTCTTTTGTCTTGCCACTGTGTCCTTTGTAAATTTAATTCACAGGTCCCTAAGCACTTTACCTAAGAAAGGAGAGGAAAAGTTTTTTTCTCCTTTACAGGGTATATCCTATATCCAATTAGAAATGTTCAGGCAAATTACTATGTTTTAAAGTTTCTCTCTGTGGCCATCCCATCAACTAAAATCATAAGTTTATTTGTTTCAGTTTACTCTTGATATATAAAGATTGACTTTTAACTTAATTTCATTTATAATTATGTAAACATTTAAAATTTTTCCAAAGTTTAAACTATACAGTGAACTACATGCAAAGGAGTTTTGCTTCTATCCCTGTTCCATTCAGCCTATTTCCTCCTGCATAGGAAACCTTTACTTTTTTTTTCACTTTTCAGTTTTATCTTTTCACATTTTATGCAAAAAAAATATTCTTGCATTATATCGCAGAGATCCCAACATAGTATTTATATAGAGAATGTTAGAGGAAAAATTGTCTTCTTCCAACTTGGGTCCAGTGGTTTGGGGCTTGCAAATTAACTGATCATAGATTAAGAGGAGAAAAGAAAAGTTTTATTTAAGTGTACGCCCAGGAGTACTCAGTGATGAGTTACTCTCTTAATAGTGAGAGATAAAAGATTTATATACCAAACTTAATGAAGCAGGGAGTAGTTTAGGGTTTCAATGGAAAAGTAAGGAAGGTTCTCTTGGGCTTTTTGATACTGATGGAAATGGGCAGTCTATCTCCAGGGCAGCTGAATTCACAGGAGACTCCCTTATTGGGAGACTTAATGGCAGCTGTATTTTTTGGAGGTTCTGCTTTTCTTAGATAAGGAAAGTTTGTATAAGATTTTTTTCTATGTCTTCTTTAGCTCAAACATTTTCTCTTTAAAATAATTTTTATACCAATTCTGAGGGTCTGAGTGGGTCCCCACAAGAGTTATTCTTCATTCCATTTCATCAGTTCATAGTACTACAGTTTATAGATGTAACACAGTTTATTCAGCCATTTCGCAAATGATAGAGATTTAGATTGTCTCTAACTTAAGCTGTTGTATTACAAACAGTGGTATAATGAATAACCTTGTACATAAAACTTTTTGTACTTTTTTCCAAATGTATATCTGGGACAGATTCCTAAAGGTGATATTTGATTATCATAGGGTAAATGCATATGTAATTTTGCATTTAATCATAGTGGGGGATATTGCCAGATATCCCCCACTATGAGTATACCATCTTGCTTTATCACCAGCAATCCATGAGAGTATGTTATCAAACATTTGAACTTTTCTAACCTGATAGGTGAGAAATGATAACTCAGTGCAGTTTTAATTGTATTTCTTTTATTGGAAGTGAGGTTGAATATCTTTTCATATAGTTAAGAGCCATTTATAGGTCTTTGTATGTGTGTATTCTAGCTCATCTTTCTGTAACATTTAAAATATCTTCATGTTTACTTTTTGAAGCTCTACTTTTAAATTGCTTGGCTACCTGCTTAATATTTTTATATTAAAAATAGTTTTTCTGTAATATAATGACAAAGATTTTCTCCCTAACCAAATTCTACTCAAGCTCTCCTGAACTTTTTAATTAGGCCTCCTTCTGTGTTTCTCTTTCTGCATTGCCCAGTTTTAGCAAGAATCCTGATAAGTCAGTTTAACTAGAATCTCCATCCTCCATATCTGGCTACCCTTGATATCTAATATCTGATAGTTCCTCATCCTGCACTATTCCCCAGGTGATGTCTGATCACCGTGGCCTGCCTTCAGCAAGAATCCTGTTACATTGGCTGAGCCAGAATCCCCCTTACTCTTGATGTTTCCTTTTAGTAATTTTCTGTCCCTGAACTCCACCCTGCTCCTTGCCTGTAAGTTCCCACTTACCTAGGCTGTATTCAAAGTTGAGTTGTTTCTCCCCCGACCCTGGCAAGACCCTATTGCAGTGGTACCCACCTATCCTCATGGCCACCCTTGAATAAATTCTGCCTTTCCATCTTCAGTAAGTGTCATGAATATCTTTTTCTTTAACAGTCACAGATATTTCTCTCAGTTTGTTATTTATCTTTTTTATTTGATTCTGATGTTCTCTGGCGTACAAAATGTTTATTTTATCTTTTGTAATCAAGTTTTCACAATCTTTTCACACTTCTGAATTTCAAGTCATAATTAAGAAAGTTATAGAGGGGCACAGTCAAGATGGCAGAGTGGGAGGATGTGGAGTTCACGTCTCCACACAACAAGGGCACCTACCAGATGCTGGTGGGAGACTTCGACACCCAGGAGGATGGGAGGAACCTTCAGGAACCGGGTAGGACTTGGAGGGGAGTGAGAGTAGGAGAAGTGGAGGCTGGATGGGACCAGTGCCCTTGACGGGTGGCAGGGGGAGGGAGGAGTTCCCACGCCTGGAGGGACCCTCAGGGGTTCAGAAGATCAGGAGGAACGCATCTAGCATTTCCCCTGCCCAGTCAGGCCCTGGGAAGCCTTCTGGGGTCCCAGGGTGGGTCCTCCGCCTTCCGGGGCCCCCTCTGGTGTGTTGATACTAGGGACGTTGCGGGGGTGAAGAGGAGAGGCAGATATGGAGGGGCCCTCCGCGATCGGAGGATGGGGGAAAGTGCCTAGCATTTTCCCTGCCCACTCGGGCCCCGGGGAGCCTGCTGGGCTCCCGGGCCTGGTCCTCTGCCCTCCAAGGCCCCCTCTGGCTGCGTGGCTCCTAGGGGCATAGGAGGGAGGGAGGAGGGGTGAAGAGGAGGAGAGGTAGACAGGGAGAGGGGAACCCTCTGGGACTGGAGGATCAGGGAAGCACAGCTGGCATTTGCCCCACCGACTTGGGCCCCAGGAAGCCTGCTGGGCTTACAGGCCGGGTCCTCCACCCTCTAAGGCCCCCTCCAGCTGAGTTGGTCCTAGGGACGTAGGAGGGAGGGGGGTCGGAAGATCAGGGGGAACGTGCCTAGCATTTCTCCTGCCCACTCAGGCCCAGGGAGCCTGCTGTGGTCCTGGGCCTTGTCCTATGCCCTCTGAGGCCAGAGGCACTCCAGGGACCCTCTGGCCACCCTGAGCCTAAGCCCCACCCCCAATCCCCCCAGGGCCTTTTCTGGCAGTGTGGATCCTAAGGCTAGACCCCACCTGCCACCTAAACCCCACCCCTACCTAAGCCCTGTCCCCCACAGCCAAGCCCTTTTCCATTTTTTTCCTTCTCCTTTTTGCTGTTGTGGTTCTGTTTTACCTTCTGATTGTTGTTTCATCTGTATTTTTATTTTTTCTAACATATCTGTTAGTTTTCTAATCTTATTTTTTACTCTTTGTTACTGTTCTGCTCTTTTTTTCTTGCTGTCCCACATGGCATGTGGGATCTTGGTTCATGAACCAGGTGTTGGGCCTGAGCTCCTGTGGTGGGAGCTCCAAGTCCAAATCACTGGAGTAACAGAGAACCTCAGACCCCAGGGAATATTCATCAGAGTGAGGTCTCACAGAGGTCCTCATCTCGGCACCAAGACCTGGCTCTACTCAACAGGCAAAAAACTCCAGTGCTGGAAGCCTTAGACCAAACAACCAGTAAGACAGGAACACAATTCTGAACACATCACACACACAAAAAAAGAGATGACAAAAAAATATGTTACAGATGAAGGAGCAAGGTAAAAATCTACAAAACCAAATAAATGAAGAGGAAATAGGCAATCTATCTGAAAAAAAATTCAGAGTAATGATAGTAAAGAAGATCCAGAATCTCAGAAATAGAATGGAGGCACAGATCGAGAAAATACAAAACAATGTTTAACAAAGACCTAGAAGAACTAAAGAACGCACAGAGTTCAATAACACAATAACTGGAATGAAAAATACACAAGAAGGGATCAAGAACAGAATAACTGAGGCAGAAGACCAAATAAGTGAGCTGGTAAACAGAATGGTGGAAATAACTGCCAAGGAGAAGAATAAAGAAAAAAGAATAAAGAGAATTGAGGACAATCTCAGAAACCTCTGGAACAACACTAAACACACCAATATATGAGCTATAGGGATCCCAGAAGAAGAAGAGAAACCGAAAGGGTCAAGAAAATATTCAAAGAGATTATAGTTGAAAACTTCCCTAACATGGGAAAGGAAATAGCCAACCAAGTCCAGGAAGCACAGAGAGTCCCATACAGGATAAATCCAAGGAGAAACATGCCAAGACACACATTAATCAAACTAACAAAAATTAAATTCAAAGAACAAATATTAAAAGAAGCAAGGGAAAAGCAACAAATAACATACAAGGGAATCCTCATAAGGTTATCAGCTGATTTTTCAGCAGAAACTCTGCAGGCCGAAAGGGAGTGGCAGGATATAGTTAAAGTGATGAAAGAGAAAAACCTACAACCAAGATTACTCTACCCAGCAAAATGTCATTAAGATTAAATGGAGAAATCAAAAGCACTACAGATAAGCAAAAGTTAAGAGAATTCAGCACCACCAAGCTAGCTTTTACAACAAATGCTAAAGGAATCTTTCTAGGCAGGGAACCCAAGAGAAGAAAATGACCCACCAAAACAAACCCAAAATAATTAAGAAAATGGTAATAGGAATATACATATCAATAATTACCTTAAATGTAAATAGATTAAATGCCCCAACCAAAAGACGCACACTGGCTGAACGGATACAATAACAAGACCCATATATATGCTGTCTACAAGAGACCCACTTCAGACCTAGGAACACATACAGACTGAAAGTGAGGGGATGGAAAAAGATATTCCATGCAAATGGAAATCAAAGAAAGCTGGAGTAGCAATACTTGTATCAGCTAAAATAGACTTTAAAATAAAGACTGTTAAAAGAGATAAGGAAAGACACTACATAATGATCAAGGGATCAATCCAAGAAGCAGATATAACAATTATCGATATTTACACACCCAGCATAGGAGCACCTCAATACATAAGGCAAATGCTGACAACCATAAAAGGGGAAATCAACAGTGACACAATAATAGTAGGGGACTTTAAAACCCCACTTGCACCAATGGACAGATCATCCAAACAAAAAATAAGAAGGAAACACAAGCTTTAAAGGACACAATAGCCCAGATAGATTTTTTTTCCCTGAGGTGTAATATCTTTTACTGGACAAATTAGAACTATTAGAAAATACTAGAAATCTTTTTCTATAATAAAAATATTAATACTATATTATTGTGAAAAAACAGCACAGCTTCTCTCTTCCTTAAGCTTTCATATCTATCACAATGTGTAGCCTACCTGCATATGTTTGCTTTTATAATAACAGAGTATAAAAAAATATTCACTGGGGGCTTCGCTGGTGGCGCAGTGGTTGAGAGTCCGCCTGCCGATGCAGGGGACATGGGTTTGTGCCCTGGTTGGCGAATATCCCACATGCCGCGGAGCAGTTGCTCCTGTGAGCCATGGCCGCTGAGCCTGCACATCCAGAGCCTGAGTTCCGCAACGGGAGAGGCCACAACAGTGAGAGGCCCGCGTACCAAAAAAAAAAAAAAAATTCACTGAACAAGTGCAGTAGGTTTAGCTGTAAAAATTACCTATGTCAAAAAAAAAAAAGGAAGCTGGACAAGTTTCAACCTGACCAAAATACCTATATATATATTACTTCTTTGGTCTTTTTTTTTTCTTTACATCTTTATTGGAGTATAATTGCTTTACAATGGTGTGGTAGTTGCTGCTTTATAACACAGTGAATCAGTTATACATATACATATGTTGCCATATCTCTTCCCTCTTGTGTCTCCCTCCCTCCCACCCTCCCTATCCCACCCCTGTAGGTGGTCACAAAGCACCGAGCTGATCTCCCTGTGCTATGCGGCTGATTCCCACTAGCTAGCTATTTTATGTTTGGTAGTGTATATATGTCCATGCCACTCTCTCACTTTGTCACAGCTTACCCTTCCCCCTCCCCATATCCTCAAGTCCATTCTCTAGTAGGTCTGTGTCTTTATTCCTGTCTTACCCCTAGGTTCTTAATGACATTCTTTTTCTTAAATTCCATGTATATGTGTTAGCATACGGTATTTGTCTTTCTCGTTCTGACTTACTTCACTCTGTATGACCACTCTAGCTCCATCCACCTCATTACAAATAGCTGAATTTCGTTTCTTTTCATGGCTGAGTAATATTCCATTGTATATATGTGACACATCTTTACCCATTCATCCGATGATGGACACTTAGGTTGTTTCCATCTCCTGGCTATTGTAAATAGAGCTGCAATGAACATTTTGGTACATGACTCTCTTTGAATTATGGTTTTCTCAGGGTATATGCCCAGTAGTGGGTTTGCTGGGTCATATGGTAGTTCTATTTGTAGTTTTTTAAGGAACCGCCATACTGTTCTCCACAGTGGCTGTACCAATTTATATTCCCACCGGCAGTGCAAGAGTGTTCCCTTTTCTCCACACCCTCTCCAGCATTTATTGTTTCTAGATTTTTTGATGATGGCCATTCTGACTGGTGTGAGATGATATCTCATTGTAGTTTGGATTTGCATTTCTCTAATGATTAATGATGTTGAGCATTCTTTCATGTGTTTGTTGGCAATCTGTATATCTTCTTTGGAGAAATGTCTATTTAGGCCTTCTGCCTATTTTTGGATTGGGGTGTTTGTTTTTTTGTTATTGAGCTGCATGAGCTGCTTGTAAATTTTGGAGATTAATCCCTGGTCAGTTGCTTCATTTGCAAATATTTTCTCCCATTCTGAGGGTTGTCTTTTGATTTGTTTATGGTTTCCCTTGCTGTGCAAAAGATTTGAAGTTTGATTAGGTCCCATTTGTTTATTTTTGTTTTTATTTCCATTTGTCTAGGAGGTGGGTTAAAAAGAATCTTGCTGTGATTTTATGTCATAGAGTGTTGTGCCTGTATTTTCCTCTAAGAGTTTCATAGTTTCTGGCTTTACATTTAGGTCATTAATCCATTTTGAGCTTATTTTTGTGTATGGTTTTAGGGAGTGATCTAATCTCATAGTTTTACATGTACCTATCCAGTTTTCCCAGCACCACTTATTGAAGAGGCTGTCCTTTCTCCACTGTATATTCCTGCCACCTTTATCAAAGATAAGGTGACCATATGTGCATGGGTTTATCTCTGGGCTTTCTATCCTATTCCATTGATCTATCTTTCTGTTTTTGTGCCAGTACCATACTGTCTTGATTACTGTAGCTTTGTAGTATAGTCTGAAGTCAGGCAGCCTGATTCCTCCAGCTCCATTTTTTGTTCTCAAGATTGCTTTGGCTATTCGGGGTCTTTTGTGTTTCCATACAAATTGTGAAATTTTTTGTTCTAGTTCTGTGAAAAATGCCAGTGGTAGTTTGATAGGGATTGCATTGAATCTATAGATTGCTTTGGGTAGTAGAGTCATTTTCACAATGTTGATTCTTCCAATCCAAGAACATGGTATATCTCTCCATCTATTTGTATCATCTTTAATTTCTTTCATCAGTGTCTTATAATTTTCTGCATACAGGTCTTTTGTCTCCTTAGGTAGGTTTATTCCTAGATATTTTATTCTTTTTGTTGCAATGGTAAATGGGAGTGTTTTCTTGATTTCACTTTCAGATTTTTCATCATTAGTATATAGGAATGCCAGAGATTTCTGTGCATTAATTTTGTATCCTGCTACTTTACCAAATTCATTGATTAGCTCTAGTAGTTTTCTGGTAGCATCTTTAGGATTCTCTATGTATAGTATCATGTCATCTGCAAACAGTGACAGCTTTACTTCTTCTTTTCCGATTTGGATTCCTTTTATTTCCTTTTCTTCTCTGATTGCTGTGGCTAAAACTTCCAAAACTATGTTGAATAAGAGTGGTGAGAGTGGGCAACCTTGTCTTGTTCCTGACCTTAGTGGAAATGCTTTCAGTTTTTCGCCATTGAGGATGATGTTGGCTGTGGGCTTGTCATATACGGCCTTTATTATATTGAGGAAAGTTCCCTCTACACCTACTTTCTGCAGGGTTTTTATCATAAATGGGTGTTGAATTTTGTCAAAAGCTTTCTCTGCATCTATTGAGATGATCATATGGTTTTTCTCCTTCAATTTGTTAATATGGTTAATCACATTGATAGATTTGCGTATATTGAAGAATCCTTGCATTCCTGGAATAAACCCCACTTGATCATGGTGTATGATCCTTTTAATGTGCTGTTGGATTCTGTTTGCTAGTATTTTGTTGAGGATTTTTGCATCTATGTTCATCAGTGATATTGGCCTGTAGTTTTCTTTCTTTGTGACATCCTTGTCTGGTTTTGGTATCAGGGTGATGGTGGCCTCGTAGAATGAGTTTGGGAGTGTTCCTCCCTCTGCTATATTTTGGAAGAGTTTGAGAAGGATAGGTGTTAGCTCTTCTCTAAATGTTTGATAGAATTCGCCTGTGAAGCCATCTGGTTCTGGGCTTTTGTTTGTTGGAAGATTTTTAATCACAGTCTCAATTTCAGTGCGTGTGATTGATCTGTTCATATTTTCTATTTTTTCCTGATTCAGTCTTGGCAGGCTGTGCGTTTCTAAGAATTTGTCCGTTTCTTCGAGGTTGTCCATTTTATTGGAATAGAGTTGCTTGTAGTAATCCCTCATGATCCTTTGTGTTTCTGCAGTGTCAGCTGTTCCTTCTCCTTTTTCGTTTCTGATTCTATTGATTTGAGTCTTCTCCCTTTTTTCCTGGATGAGTCTGGCTAATGGTTTATCAATTTTGTTTATCTTCTCAAATAACCAGCTTTTAGTTTTATTGATCTTTGCTATCGTTTCCTTCATTTCTTTTTCATTTATTTCTGATCTTATCTTTATCATTTCTTTCCTTCTGCTAACTCTGGGGTTTTTTTGTTCTTCTTTCTCTGATTGCTTTAGGTGCAAGGTTAGCTTGTTTATTCGAGATGTTTCCTGTTTCTTAAGGTAGCCTTATATTGCTATAAACTTCCCTCTTAGAACTGCTTTTGCTGCATCCCATAGGTTTTGGGTCGTCGTGTCTCCATTGTCATTTGTTTCTAGGTATTTTTTGATTTCCTCTTTGATGTCTTCAGTGATCACTTCGTTATTAAGTATTGTATTGTTTAGCCTCCATGTGTTTGTATTTTTTACAGATCTTTTCTGTAATTGATATCTAGTCTTACAGCATTGTGGTCAGAAAAGATACTTGATAAAATTTCAGTTTTCTTAAATTAACCAAGGCTTGATTTGTGACCCAAGATATGATTTATCTTGGAGAATGTTCCATGAGCACTTGAGAAAACGTGTATTCTGTTGTTTTTGGATGGAATGTCTTATAAATATCAATAAAGTCCATCTTGTTTAATGTATCATTTAAAGCTTGTGTTTCCTTATTTATTTTCATTTTGGATATTCTGTCCATTGGTGAAAGAGGGGTGTTCAAAGTCCCCTACTATGAATGTGTTACTGTCGATTTCCCCTTTTATGTCTGTTAGTATTTGCCTTATGTATTGAGGTGTTCCTATGTTGGGTGCATAAATATTTACAATTGTTGTATCTTCTTCTTGGATTGATCCCTTGATCATTATGTAGTGTCCTTCTTTGTCTCTTGTAATGGTCTTTATTTTAAAGTGTATATTGTCTCATATGAGAATTGCTACTCCAAGTTTCTTTTGGTTTCCATTTGCATGGAATATCTTTTTCCATCCCCTCACTTTCAGTCTGTTTTTGTCTCTAGGTCTGATGTGGGTCTCTTGTAGACAGCATATATATGGGTCTTGTTTTTGTATCCATTCAGCCAGTCTGTGTCTTTTGGTGGGAGCATTTAATCCATTTACCTTTAAGGTAATTATTGATATGTATATTCCTATTCCCATTTTCTTAATTGTTTTGGGTTTGTTATTGTAGGTCTTTTCCTTCTCTTGTGTTTCTTGCCTAGAGAAGATCCTTTAGCCTTTGTTTTAAAGCTGGTTTGGTGGTGCTGAACTCTCTCAGCTTTTGCTTGTCTGTAAAGGTTTTAATTTCTCCATCAAATCTGAATGAGATCCTTGCTGGGTAGAGTAATCTTGGTTGTAGGTTTTTCTCCTTCATCACTTTAAATATGTCCTGCCACTCCCTTCTGGCTTGCAGAGTTTCTGCTGAAAGATCAGCTGTTACCCTTTTGGGGATTCCCTTCTGTGTTATTTGTTGTTTTTCTCTTGCTGCTTTTAATATGTTTTCTTTTTATTTAATTTTTGACACTTTGATTAATATGTGTCTTGGGGTGTTTCTCCTTGGATTTATCCTGTATGGGACTCTCTGTGCTTCCTGGACTTGATTGACTATTTCCTTTCCCATATTAGGGAGGTTTTCAACTATAATCTCTTCAAATATTTTCTCAGTCCTTTCTTTTTCTCTTCTTCTTCTGGAACCCCTGTAATTCGAATGTTGGTGCGTTTTATGTTTTCCCAGAGATCTCTGAGACTGTCCTCAATTGTTTTCATTCTTTTTTCTTCATTCTGCTCTGCAGTAGTTATTTCCACTATTTTATCTTTCAGGTCACTTATCCGTTCTTCTGCCTCAGTTATTCTGCTATTGATCCCTTCTAGAGTATTTTTAATATCATTTATTGTGTTGTTCATTGTTGCTTGTTTCCTCTTTAGTTCTTCTAGGTCCTTGTTAAATGTGTCTTGCATTTTCTCTATTCTATGTCCAAGATTTTGGATCATCTTTACTATCATTATTCTGAATTCTTTTTCAGGTAGATGGCCTATTTCCTCTTCATTTTTTAGGTCTGGTGGGTTTTTATCTTGCTCCTTCATCTGCTGTGTGTTTTTCTATCTTCTCATTTTGCTTATCTTACTGTGTTTGGGGTCTCCTTTTTGCAGGCTGCAGGTTAGTAGTTCCCGTTGTTTTTGGTGTCTGTCCCCAGTGGCTAAGGTTGGTTCAGTGGGTTGTGTAGGCTTCCTGGTGGAGGGGAGTAGTGCCTGTGTTCTGGTGGATGAGGCTGGATCTTGTCTTTCTGGTGGGCGGGTCCATGTCTGGTGGTGTGTTTTGGGGTGTCTGTGGCTTTATTATGATTTTAGGCAGCCTGTCTGCTAATGGGTGGGGTTGTGTTCCTTTCTTGCTAGTTGTTTGGCATAGGGTGTCCAGCCCTGTAGCTTGCTGGTCGTTGAGTGAAGCTGGGTGTTGGTGTTGAGATGATAATATCTGGGAGATTTTCGCCATTTGATATTATGTGGAGCTGGGAGGTCTCTTGTGGACCAGTGTCCTGAAGTTGGCTCTTGCATCTCAGAGGCACAGCACTGACTCTTGGCTGCAGCACCAAGAGCCTTTCATCCACACGGCTCAGAATAAAAGGGAGAAAAATAGAAAGAAAGAAAGAGGATAAAAGAAAATAAAATGAACTAAGGTAAAATAAAATAAAGTTATTAACATTAAAAAAATTATTAGAAAAAATTTTGTTTAAAAGTAAAAACAAAAACTGACGGGTAGAACCCTAGGACAAGTGCAGAAAGCAAAGCTATACAGGTAAAATCTCACACAGAAGCATACACATACACACTCACAAAAAGAGGAAAAGGGGAAAAAATAATAAATCTTGCTCTCAAAGTCCACCTCCTCAATTTGGGATGATTTGTTGTCTATTCAGGTACTCCCCAGATGCACGTTACATTGATTTTGGAGATTTAATCCACTGCTCCTGAGGCTGCTGGGAGAGATTTCCCTTTCTCTTATTTGTTCGCACAGCTCCCGGGGTTCAGCTTTGGATTTGGCCCCGCCTCTGCGTGTAGGTCACTGGAAGGCGTCTGTTCTTCGCTCAGACAGGACGGGGTTAAAGGATCCACTGATTCAGGGCCTCTGGCTGACTCAGGCCGCGGGGAGGGAGGGGTAGGATTCCAGGGCGAGGCTGCGGCGGCAGAGGCTGGGATGACATTGCACCAGCCTAAAGCGTGCCATGCATTCTCCTGGGGAAGTTGTCCCTGGATCCTGGGACCCTGGCAATGGCATGCTGCACAGGCTTCCTGGAACAGAGGTGTGGAGAGTGACCTGTGCTTGCACACAGCCTTCTTGGTGGTGACAGCAGCAGCCTTAGCATCTCATGCCCGTCTCTTGGGTCCACCCTGTTAGCCGCAGCTCGTGCCCGTCTCCGGAGCTCCTTTAAGCTGCGCTCTTATTCCCCCCCTCCTGGCACACCAGGAAACAAAGAGGGAAGAAAAAGTCTCTTGCCTGTTCAGCAGGTCCAGACTTTTCCCCGGACTCCTTCCTGGCCAGCCGTGGTGCGCTAACCCCTTCAGGCTGTGTTCGCGCCGCCAACCCCAGTCCTCTCCCTGGCGTCTGACCTCTGAAGCCTGAGCCTCAGCTCCCAGCCCCGCCTACACCGGCGGGGGGGCAAACAAACCCCCCCCGACGCGGAGGGCCG
>NW_006789542.1:1884916-1900984 GCF_000442215.2 Lipotes vexillifer | reverse complement strand
TTCAGCAGGTCCAGACTTTTTCCCAGACTCCCTCCCGGCTAGCCGTGGTGCACTAACCCTTTCAGGCTGTTTTCACACCACCAGTCCTCTCCCTGTGCTCCGACCGAAGACCCTCTTTGGTCTCTTAACTCTGTCTGCCTTGGTCTTGGACTTACCAGACTCCAGAATTGTGAGAAATCATGTTTGTTGTTTAAGCCACCCAGTCTGTGGTACTTGTTATAGCAGCTCAAACTGAAGGACAGGTTCAAGAGGACCTCACGTATGTGGAGCTTATCAGAACATCACTACTGTCTGGAACAGCTGCCTGTGTGTGATGGGAGAAATGGAATGGCTCTCTTCTCTTTTCTTGATCTTTCCTCACCACTGCTCACTGTGTATCTCAGTAATGAATATGTGAAACAGCTCTGGAGGCCAGAAGTCCAAGATCAAGATGCCTTCAGGGCTGGTTTCTGGTGAGAGCTCTCTTCCTTGGCTTGTATACAGCTGCCTTCTCACTGTGTCCTCACATGGCATCTTTGAAACACCATCTGTAGGCAGCCTCTTCCTCTCCAACTTGTCAGGATGAGCGGCAAGAGAGATTCATGAACTGAGATGCTTCGTTAACTGGCAGTCACGCTGCCAGTACAAGTGGGACATCTGTATCAGCCAGACCTTTAAAATAACTTGTAATAAGTTTTGAGCTCTATAAGTGTTTATCTGTTTAGCCAATGCTGGAAAAGACATCAGAAACTTCGAGGATGAGGTCAACTCTCTGTAAGTGTGCCATTTTTGTTCCACGTGTTCTGAACACAGCTCTGCCACAGCAATACCTCTGACAGTAGATCTGGTAAGCAAGATCCCCAGATATATTTAATTGATATTTATAGGACATTCCACCCCGAAGTGGCAGAATACACTTTGTTCTGAAGTGAACATGGAACATTCTCTCGGATAGGTCACATCTTGGGTCACAAATCAAGCCTCAGAAAAGTTAAGAAAATTGAAGTTGTATCAAGCATCTTTTCCAAACACAGCGCTGTGAGATTAGAAATCATTCACAGAGGAGAAAAACTGTAAAAACCACAAATACATGGGGGCTAAACAGTGTGCTACTAAATAACTGAGATCACTGAAGAAATCAAAGAGGAAATTTAAAAAAAAACATAGAAACAAATGACAACGAAAACATGACGACCCAGAACCTATGAGACACAGCAAAAGCAGTTCTAAGAGGGAAGTTTATACCAATACAATTCTACCTCAAGAAACAAGAAAAATCTCAAATGAATAACCTAACCATACAGCTAAAGCAGGTAGAGAAAGACAAAGAAAACCCAAAATTAGTATAAGGAAAGAAATAAAGACCAGAGCAGAAATGAATGAAATAGAAATGAGGAAAACAATAGCAAAGATCAATAAAACTAAAAGTTGGTCCTTTGAGAAGATAAACAAAATTGATAAAACTTTAGCCAGAGTCATCAAGGAAAAAAGGGAGGGGACTCAAATCAGTAAAATTAGAAATGAAAAAGGAGAAGTAACAACTGACATCACAGAAATACAAAGGATTATAAAATACTACTACGAAAAACTATATGCCACTAAAATGGACAACCTCGAAGAAATGGACAAATTCTTGGAAAGGTAAAATTTTCCAAGACGGAACCAGGAAGAGTTAGAAAATGTAAACAGACCTATCACAACCTAATGAAATTGACACTGTAATTAAAAATCTTCCAACAAACAAAAGTCCAGGACCAGAAGGCTTCGCAGGCAAATTCTATGAAACATTTAAAGAAGAGCTATCCTTCTCAAACTCTTCCAGAAAAGAGCAGAGGGAGGAACACTCCCAAGCTCATTCTGCAAGGCCAACATCACCCTGATACCAAAACCAGACAAAGATATCACAAAAAAGAAAATTACAGACCAATATCACTGATGAACATAGACACAAAGGTCCTCAACAGAACACTAGCAAACAGAATCTAACAACACATTAAAAGGATCATACACCATGATCAAGTGGAGTTTATCCCAGGAATGCAAGGATTCTTCAATATACACAAATCAATCACTGTGATAAAACATACTAACAAATTGAAGGAGAAAAACCATACGATCATCTCGCTAGATGCAGAAAAATCTTTCAATAAAATTCAACACCCATTTATGATAAAAACCCTCAGAAAGTGGGCATAGAGGGAACTTACCTCAACATAATAAACACCATATATGACAAACCCACAGCCAACATCATTCTCAATGGATACCTGAAACCATTTCCTCTAAGATCAGGAACAAGACAAGGTTGTCCACTCTCACCACTATTATTCAACATAGTTTTGGAAATTTTAGCCACAGCAATCAGAGAAGAAAAAGATAAAAGGAACCCAAATCAGAAAAGAAGAAGTAAAGCTGTCACTGTTTGCAGATGACATGAAACTATACATGGAGAATCCTAAAGATGCTACCAGAAACCTATAGAGCTAATCATTGAATTTGGTAAAGTAGCAGGATACAAAATTAATGCACAGAAATCTCTTGCATTCCTATACACTAATGATAAAAAATCTGAAAGACAAATTGAGGAAACACTCCCATTTACCATTGCAACAAAAAGAATAAAATACTTGGGAATAAACCTACATAAGGAGACAAAAGACCTGTATGCAGAAAACTATAAGACACTGGTAAAAGAAATTAAAGATGATACAAACTGATAGAGAGATATACCATGTTCTTGGGTTAGAGGAATCAACATTGTGAAAATGACTGTACTATCCAAAGCAATCTACAGATTCAGTTCAATTCCTATCAGACGACCAATGGCATTCTTCACAGAACTAGAACAAAAAATTTCACAATTTGTATGGTAACACAAAAGACCCCAAATTGCCAAAGCAATCTTGAGAAAGAAAAACGGAGCTGGAAGAATCAGGCGCCCAGACTATACTACAAAGCTACAGTAATCAAGACAGAATGGTACTGGCACAAAAACAGAAATACAGATCAGTGGAACAGGATAGAAAGCCCAGAGATAAACCCACACACATATGGTCACTTTATCTTTGGTAAAGGAGGGAAGAATATATGATGGAGAAAAGGCAGCCTCTTCAATAAGTGGCACTGGGAAAACTGGACAGCTACATGTAAAAGAATGAAGTTAGAACACTCCCTAACACCATACACAAAAATAAACTCAATATGGATTAAAGACCTAAATGTAAGGCCAGACACTAAAAATCTTAGAGGGAAGCATAGGCAGTACACTCTATGACATATATCACAGCAAGATCCTTTTGATCCACCTCCTAGAGAAATGGAAATAAAAAGAAAAATAAACAAATGAGACCTAATGAAACTTAAAAGCTTTTTCACAGCAAAGGAAACCATAAACAAGACGAAAAGACAACCCTCAGAATGGGAGAAAATATTTTTGAATGAAGCAACTGACGAAGGATTAATCTCCAAAATTTACAAGCAGCTCATGCAGCTCAATATCCAAAAAACAACCCAATCCATAAATGGGCAGAAGACCTAAATAGACATTTCTCCAAAGAAGATATGCAGATTTCCAACAAATACATGAAAGGATGCTCAACATCACTAATCATTAGAGAAATGCAAATCAAAACTACAGTGAGGTATCACCAGTCAGAATGACCATCATCAAAAAATCTACAAACAATAAATACTGGAGAGGGTGTAGAGAAAAGGGAACCCTCTTGCAGTGTTGGTGGGAATGTAAATTGATACAGCCACTATGGAGAACAGTATGGAGGTTCCTTTAAAAACTAAAAATAGAACTACCATACCACCCAGCAATCCCACTACTGGGCATATACCCTGAGAAAACCATAATTCAAAAAGAGTCATGTACCACAATATTCATTGCAGCTCTATTTAGAGTAGCCAGGACATGGAAGCAACCTAAGTGTCCATTAGCAGATGAATGGATAAAAGAGATGTGGCACATATATACATTGGAATATTACTCAGCCATAAAAAGGAACGGTATTGGGTTATTTGTAGAGTCATGGATGGACCCAGGGTCTGTCCTATAGAGTAAAATAAGCCAGAAAGAGAAAAACAAATATCATATATTAACACATATATGTGGAATCTAGAAAAATGGTACAGATGAACCTATTTGCAGGGCAGGAATAGAGAACGGACATGTGGACACAGTGGGGGAAGGGGAGGAGGGGACGAATTGGGAGATCAGGATTGACATATGTACGCTACCATGTGTAAAATAGATAGCTAGTGGGAACATGCTGTAAAGCACAGGAAGCTCAGCTCAGTGTCTGTGATGACCTGGATGGGTGGAATGGGGGGATAGGAGGGAGGTCCAAGAGGGAGGGGATATATGTATACATATAGCTGATTCACTTCATTGTACAGCAGAAACTAACACAACATTGTAAACTATAATACTCCAATTTTAAAAGAGTTATATAGGAATTTACTTATGTGTATGTCTAGTACTTGCATGTTTTCTTTTTTAACGTTAAGTGTCTCATTAAATTAGAGTTTGCCCGGGTGTATGATAAGAGAAATTAGTTCACCTTTGTTTTTTAGTATTGTTATTTAGTTATCCTAACAACGTATTAGAAATCCATCATTTCATCCACAAATTGGAAATACTGTCTGTAATATGTGTATTTCTGTATGCCATATGATCTATGTCTGAATATTCTGTTCAGCTTATTATACTCCATTCATGAGTCAGTGTTTTACAATTTTACATAAAAGATTGTATAACATTTTACTATCTGAAAGGACAATACCTCATTCCCATTATCGTTTTTCTTTTGGGGGATTTTTCTGGCTCTTCTTGCTGGCTTTTTCTTTCAAATTAACTTTACAATCAGCCTAACCCCAGAAAATAAAACAAAAGTCTGAGGCTGTTTTTTTGGTATTGCATTACATTTCTAAATTAAAGTAATAGTGAACTAACATGTTATGATATTGAATCTTCCTACTTAGGAGTATGCTTTTTCTTTCCACATATTCAAGTTTCATTTTATGCTACACAAGTATTTTATAGGTTTTCATTAGGTTTTAAACATTGCTTATTGAATTTACACTATCAAAATTTTTACATCATAAACTGCCTCTTTTGTTTCATTTTATTCTCTATGTAATTATTGCTTTCTTTATAGATTATGAAAATTTGTAGTATGTTAATTTAAAAATCTGGTATTTTAAACTTTCTTCTTTTTTTTTTTTTTTTCCGGTATTTTTTTTTTTCGGTATGCGGACTTCTCACGCTGTTTTTTTTTTTTTTTGTGGTACGCGGGCCTCTCACTGTTGTGGCCTCTCCCGTTGCTGAGCACAGCCTCCGGACGTGCAGGCTCAGCGGCCATGGCTCACGGGCCCAGCCGCTCCGTGGCATGTGGGATCCTCCTGGACCGGGGCACAAACCCGTGTCCCCTGCATCGGCAGGTGGACTCTCAACCACTGAGCCACCAGGGAAGCCCAAAACTCACTTATTCTTTTGGTGGTTTTTTTTTGTGGATTCTTTAAGGTTTTCCATGTGTATAATCACAGTATCTGCAAATGGAAATACTTTTATCTTTCGCTTTCCAGTTTTTATGCCTTTAATATATCTCCCCATGGTTAGCAGGAATACATTTAGTTTTTAGATAGGAGGAGGTATAGTTATATAATATATAATCATAGAATGTACATATTACTATGTCAATGTGGTATTCATTATTCCTATTTTGTGTGAATGTGCCTGACATGAGTGTGTATTGAATTTTGTAAATAACTTGTTGCCTCTATAGAGTTGATTACACAATTTTTCTCAGAACTATCATTTTGGCTCATTATGTTAAAAACAAATGTTTATTTCTGGAGGAAGCTTCAGTGAGCCATATATGTGTTTTTCAATGTGTTTTTGAGTTAAGTTTGCTAACATTTAAGATTTTTCATTGAAATTTAAGAGTCAGGTTGAATTATAGTTGACTATTTTGGCACATAATTTAATTACGTCTATCCTCACGTTATGAAATGAGTTTGCAAGTATTTCTTCTGTTGCTATATTTTGGAGAAGTTTAAGGAACAATGAAATTATATGATTTTTAAAGAACTATGATAATTCCACTATGAATCTATTTAGACTTGAAAGAGAATTGCATGATTTGTTTGCTCATAATGAGCTTCATAGGAACTTGGAGTTCATAGAATGGTATGGTGTATAGTCAGCTTCTGGTTCCTGTTTCATTTTCTCAAGCCCCTTTGTTATCATAGATCTTCACCTTCCCCAACACATCTACTCTCTCTCAAGATCTTGAAGATGATCACATTCAGGCTTTGCAGGTGTAGGTGATACGATAAGCTCTTTTTCAACTAGAGTTTCATGTAACTATATAGGAAACCAGAAAAAAAAATTTTTTTAATTTAATTAATTAATTAATTTATTTTGGCTGTGTTAGGTCTTCGTTTCTGTGCATGGGTTTTCTCTAGTTGCGGCGAGCAGGGGCCACTCTTCATCGCGGTGCGTGGGCCTCTCACTGTTGCGGCCTCTCTTGTTGCGGAGCACAAGCTCCAGACGCACAGGCTCAGTAGTTGTGGCTCACGGGCCTAGTTGCTTCGCAGCATGTGGGATCTTCCCAGACCAGGTCTTGAACCCGTGTCCCCTGCATTGGCAGGCAGATTCTCAACCACTGCGCCACCAGGGAAGCCCCCAGAAAAATTTTTACTTAGATAAGCCTGGGGTCTGAAAAGCAGAAAATGTGTGGTCTTAGTATGCACTGTGACTGTAACCTTGGCTTTTTTATTAAGGGCTTCAGGAAGGTCAGTCACAAAAGATGGATCAAGTGTAAGGTGCACACACAAGCACAGATTTCTGCAGGTTCTCCTCTAGTGTGAAAATAGAAATTCCTAATGAGAGGGTAAGAGCCTCCTTAGATACTCCTCCAGTCCTATGGCAGCAGATTGAGAGCTAGGTCACAGTATTTCTAGGCACAGTATTTGTACGAACAGGCAGGCTGGTAGAGGGCCGGGAAGAAACAGCTAGAAAACATATCACTGTGGGCTCACAGTCCATTTTTGCAACCTTACCTCCTTTCCTCCCCATTTCCAGTAGCCTTGCCAGAAAGCATCTGCCCCATAACCAAAAGCAGCTATGCTATTCAAGAAAAGTATTTCTCTCCAGGAGTCTCCAACATTTCTACTCTTCTTTAACTCTGCTTTTTAATCTATTAATATACTCAGAATGGCTGTGGACCAAAATGGATGATAGCCGGTGGCAGCACATGAGTGTTGATACTCTAGAGAAGGTGCTAGAGGCATGGACATTAACTAATACAAAGTGGATAAGATGACTCCTCCATCACACCCTCTACAGCCACTGCTACATTTGCCAGCATCACAAAGTATGACCTTTAAAATCCAACAAGTTCTGAATACATCCCAACTCTCTATGAAACAAATTTTGAACAGAAATATGAACCATCCTTCCATATGATGGGGTAAGAGAGCTGAATGTAGAATACCAAAGAGTCATATTCGGCCAAATGATTCATTTCTATTAAGGGTATATGGTATTTAAATTTGTATTCTTTCTTTAAGACTAGTTTTAAAAAAACGGATGTTTGTTAGTAGACTGAAGAATTGTATTCTTACCCATTTTTTCTAAAATAAGATAAAGTAACATCAGACACCATTAACTGAGAATAAATATTTTATTCTGAAATGACTTGAATTTCAAATCTGGTTGCAAAATTGGGAATGGAGAGCTGAGTAATCAGGTAGTACAGAAGTACCTAGTTTTTTCCTTGATTTGTAAATCTTTGCCTGGATTTCACCTACTACTCCCTAGAGATACATTATGGAAAACTATGAAAGCCTCCAACTTGAAATTTAGCACTTGTAACAGTGTCTAATCCAGAAGGTCTCCATCTGCAAGTAAACGTCATTTTAAAAGCCCAGAGGAAATGAAATGCTAAGTGTGACATTCTTTGGATCATGCCTCCAGTTTATTAAATTGCAGGAAATAAACATTCTCATTTTCCATTCATTTTCAGTTATTCTCCTTTTTTTTTTTTTTTTTTGCGGTATGCGGGCCTCTCACTGTTGTGGCCTCTCCTGTTGCGGAGCACAGGCTCCGGACGCGCAGGTTCAGCGGCCATGGCTCACGGGCCTAACCGCTCCGCGGCATGTGGGATCTTCCCGGACCGGGGCACGAACCCGTGTCCCCTGCATCGGCAGGCATCGGCAGGCGGACTCTCAACCGCTGCACCACCAGGGAAGCCCTCTCCTTCTTTTTAAAGCTGCAAGACTAATATGTTAGTTGTGCTTCATATTTTTGGACCATATTTTTCCTTTCTTAATATCTATATCTGGAAATTTTGAATCAGTCTCCTTTTGGCCAAGGTGTATAGTTAGTATGTAAAAGATGGACAAGAATGGGTAAAAGAAGGATATTGAATTTATGGTGCAGAGATAATGAATTACTCAGATACTAAAATGAAATTATATCCTAGATCACACCATTCATAAAAATAAGTATTAAAGAGTAATAGTAAAATCTATAGCATAATATATATACAAGGAAACAATTTAAACATAAAAGCCTCCCCTTATACATCTTAAATAATAGACTGACAAACCTATAGGTGATGGATCAGGAACAAAACCCCTATAAACACTAATCATTTTTTTTAAAAAGGAATAAAGGAATGAAAGTAGACAAATGTTTATTTTTCTCCTCTTTGAAACATCTCTATATAAATGGGCTCATTATGGGTTGTTTCTACTCACAATATGCGTTAAGTACATTTATGTTATCCTAAAGGCTATATCATCATCACATATGGTTTTCTCAAGCCAAGTGCAGACTTCTTCCTAGTTTTGACTACATGCTTTGTGAAGTACGGCTGGACATGTTGGTGGGTATGGGATCATATACATACATGAACGTAACATTTCAGGCAATTCCAGCAGTTTCACAGGCCCTGAACACCTCTATGGGCCCCACACATTCTTACCAAGATTAGGAAACCTTGTTCTATTGGATTTTTTAGATTTTCATACATTTCACTGTTCATGCGTCTTATGTAATGTCTCTATCATGGGAACTACTGCTTTTAAAATTTACTTATAAATTAAAAAAAAAAATCTCCCTCTACAGGCAGAAATTCCAATCCTTTGCCAACACCCTGCAATAGCCTGGTTATCTCTTGATTTTGCAGTTAACGAGGGATCCCTTGCCCCTCTATAATAGTTCTCTAGGATAACTTATTTACAAATTAATTCCCAATCCTAGGTAGATAGTTCCCCTATATTGTCCTAACCAGGGTTATCTGAATTTTTTTTCAAGTTTGGACAAAATGTTACTTTTTACAGTTCATTGAACATTCTTGTTTACGTACTTATATATGAAATGTATGTATCTGATATATATACATGTCAACATAGCAAAACTCAGCTATACTTTCTAAGTTTACCTTTATCTCATACAATGCCAATGGAATTAAGTTATTCCTGAGGGCTTTTATGAGACATTTCCCCATTCTCTTCATAACAATCTTTCTCTCTCTGTCTCTGTCTCCCTCTCCAAATATAACAATACCAGGCATCTTTAATGGGAAGAGTCTCTTTCCTCCACATGTGTAGTCTTGATCATATCCTACATCCCATTGCATTGGTCTCATCAGATATGAGACCTCCGTACTTCCAGAGCAATTCTCCCCTCTGCAGGAGACATCAGAGGCCAGGTTCAACGTTGAGCTCTACACACACAAAGTGGCCAAATGACTGCAGTGGCAGAAGCAGTTCATCTCACTTGTCATGGTTGTTAGTAAGAGTTGCTGCTTTATTACTAGGGGCAGAATCTAAAGCACATCCTGAGGTTGGGTTTGATGGGTCTGCACATTCACTCTAGATAAGATGGTAGGGAGGAAGGAACTGTTTGTTCTGCTAAAATCCATGGTTTAGTTAGCACCTCTTTTTCACAGACAGAACCAATATCAGAGATGATATCTCTGAGTAAACATTTTTTTAGAAAATGCTAATTCTGATTGGGTTGCTGGTTAAGGTAATACTTGGTGCAGACACGGGAATACAATGTTAACTGACCACAGCTCAGCTGAAATCCATCCAGAAGAGTGAGAAGTGGCCCCTGCCAAGAACACTGAGTCACAAATTCACAGCTAACACCTAGGGAGACACAAACGCAGATGTCACCTCCCCCTTCCCTTTCTTCCTGCTCCCGCTCACACCCACAACTGAGGAGGATGGTGAGATTTTTTCACAGATGTAATGTGGGTAGAAGGGGATTAGGTTGCTTGTTGGAATTTTTTGCTTTGTTTTGTGTGTAGTTTTCTTTAATGTACCCCAGAATTTCTCCAGAAATAACATTTATCTCCAATCTCCATTTGCTTATTATTCCTTAAAATTATTTGAAGGAAGTGGTCAGCGTGCTTAATTGATACTGGCCACATTGACATAATGATTTTAGATAATGAGGAGAGAGACATAAACATAATAAGATGAAAAATGAGAGAAAAGGGAAGTAAAAAAGAAGCAAGAGATAAGTTTTTTTTTAATTCTTAAAGAATTGACAAAAACAAGAGTCAACAGAGGATGAGCTATCCTTTCGGTACCTAAATCATGTTAGCATTTTCCTGGCACCATTGGAGTGAGATTTATTATGATTTTTTATTATCAATTAATAAATAGCATCCTGCCTTCTGGCTTTCTCAATCTGAATCGTGCTTAAAAATCCCAGGATTCTAATTGTTTAGTGATCTCTTCCCATCCCCGTTCCTACCACATCCAGAGAAGGAGAAAATCTGTTTGCCCTTTCTTGTTGGACTACAGTTATAAGCCATGCTTTGAAAACCTGAGCTATGGTGACTGGATGTTATGGGTTGAATTGTGTGTCCCCCTCCCCAGATTGGTATGTCCTAACCCCAACTCAGAATGTGACCTCATTTGGACATAGGCTCTCTTCACATACTGCTGGTGAGAGCGTAAACTGGTATAAACACTCTCTAAAATTATTTTGCGTATCTATTAAACTGAACAAAAGCATATCTTTTGGCCCAGCAATTCCACTCCTAGGTGAAAATACACAGAAAAGCATGTATATGTTCAGGAAAACAATATATAAAAATTTTTTGAAAGCACTATTTTTAATAGCCAAGCAACAGTAAAAAAGACAAATATTCTTCAATAAAAGAATGAGTAAATAAATTGTAGCATGTCCAAACAATGTGCAGTGAATCAACAATGAGAATGAATGAACTACACGGATGCGTCTCACAACCTGACACTGAATGAAAGAAGCCACTGTATAATTGTGTACAGTGTAATTTCATTTATATAAAACTGAAAGTAAGAGTAGCTATTCTAGGGAGTTAGTCATCAGGATGGTGATTCTTTGTGGTGGGGGTGACAGAGGAGCCCAGAGAATGAGCTCTGGCCTGATAATAATGTTCCATTTCTTGATCTAGACTGTGGTTGCACGGTTATGCTCAATTTATAAAATTCCATTGAGCTGTAGATTTTTGTGTGCACGTTTCTGTATGTATGCTATTTTAATACTGAAAATGTAAGGTTATACAAATATGAAATAAGAGCAATGCAGGCAAGAAAATACTAATAAAAACCAAAACTGACTATAGCTCTTTATGCCTCCTAAAAGAGGGGCAAAACATTTCCATACCAAGTCCTTCTCTGCAAGAAGAAAAACACAGATAATACAAAGCCTTTGCCACTGATAGACCCTTGCCTCACAAAGTAAATTAATGAGCATTATGTATACAAATGTAGAGCTCAAAGTTTAGGAAGGAATAGAAAGATAAATTGCTGTGTAAAATAAAGTGAGCAAATTTAAGTTATATGAGAGATCCCAAATGTTGGAAACCCTAATATGTATAATTATTTATAATTATTTGTTCACACCTCTGTCCTTGGTTTGCTTCCTTGCCACACTTGACTTTGTTCTTGGCCATGTGGATATGAGGAGACATGGCATCTGCCATATCCAGGTAGAAAGTTTAAGTGCATTATATGGCTTGGCTGGGGACCTGTGGTACTTACCTTCCACCAAGAGCATCACATGTCCCAGAGAGTAGCTATCCCTTCAACCTGGGTTCCAAAATGGGAAGATGTGTATAATCTAGCAAGCTGACCAAGCCCTACCAAGCCCCTCAGAGCCCCAGCTGACCACCAACTCTCTTAGGTAATGTGAGCAGGAAAGAAGGTTTTGGAAGCCACTAAAATTTTAGGGGTCGTTGTTATACAGTAAAAGGAAGTCACAGGGCAGTGCCAGCAGCAGAGGGGTGTCTCTGTTCTCGTCTCGAATCTTAAGTAACACAGATTCTAAAGTAAACCAAGGAAAATAGCTGTGAATAAAAGTCTCTTCTATAAAGCATACTGGTGAAAATGGGGGCATTGAGGCTTTTGCAGAGAAACACTTGCAGCAGAAAATAGGAAGAAAAAAAATTAAAAAGTCAAATAAATCAATATCTATTTACAGAGGACCTCCTTTTTAAAAAAATCAATCATAATACCTTCTGGGAAGGAAATGGTTTTCAGTGCCTGTAATGTTTGACCTCAACCAGAACTAGTAAACAGTCTACCACTCTAACTGGGTTTAGTTACAAGGACCTTACCTTTAAGATGTTTCTAGTAGTCTGTACTTGGGCATCCAGATTGCTTATTATAAATAAACTTGGAATTTTTAGAGTTGTGGGCCATATTTGGATGGAGAATAAAAAGTAGTCATATAGATTTTTCCTCTTTGGGTGACTTAGGGAGAATGAATATTGAGAAACCCTAAACTCAGATTCTCCTGAGAGCAATGTTCTATACATTGTTAGCGCTGTCTGCTACTGCAAAGCCAAATCTTGACCCAGGGAAAGAAACATCTTATAAAAGCTATATCTGGTGGTTTGAGGGCCCTCCAGAGAAGAATGTTATTCAGGCTGTTTTCTTGCTTTATTCTTTTTATGGTTGGCAAAGTTTGCTGTTGGATAATGTATTTAAATCATGAGTCTGTCTTGTCAGTTTAACCCTCATGGTGATGTACCAATTATAATGAGAAATTACTAAATTTTACCTTGTGCCAGGCACTAGGCTGTCTTTGATGGGCTCTTTGAATAGTAGAGGAGACAGGTGTTATGAACTGAAGGTTTGTGTGTCCCTCAAATGCATCTGCTGAATCCTAGCTACTAGTGTGTTAGAGTGAGGAGGTGAGGCCTTTGGGAGGTGCTTAGGTCTAGAGGGTGGAGACCTCACGGAGTGGGATTAGTGTCTTTGCAAAAGAGATTGCAGAGAGCTCCCTCATTCCTTCTACTGGGTGAGGACACAGTGAGAAGTAGGTAGTTGGCAGCCTGGAAGAGTGCCCTCACCAGAAGCTGATGACACTGGCACACTGATCTTGGACTTGTGAGATGAATTTCTGTTGTTTATAACCACTTAGTCTATTGTACTTTGTTGAGGCAGCCCACACTAAGACACCACGGCGACAGGCGATTCACCATTATGCTGTGATAGAAGTCAGCATAGGGTACCAAGGAAAAAAGGATTCACTTAATCCTGGATCTTCTTACATTTTTAAAAATCATTAGTTTCTCTCGTGGAGTCTTGTGATTAATGAAAATCTTGATTAATTAACACTTATTTAATTGTTTTTCTTAGTTTGAAAACTCTCAGAAGGAAAGAATTTTGGCTGTCTACTTCTCTTTGAATATTGCTAAATTGTCTAGTATATCCATCCATTTCAATTAGGTACTGAATAAAATATTTTATAAAGAAAAGAAAGATGTGATAAATATAGAAGTTCTTTAAATATTCAGTTTATAAGAATGTGAATAATTTGCTTTTCTTCAAAATTTAATGCCTTTGGGGACTTCCCTGGTGGTGCAGTGGATAAGACTCCACGCTCCCAGTGCAGGGGGCGCGGGTTTGATCCCTGGTCAGGGAACTAGATCCCACATGCATGCTGCGACTAAGAGTTCGCATGCCACAACTAAGGAGCAGGCGCAACCAAATAAATACTTTAGAAAAAAAAAATTTAACCTTTGGCACGAAGCAGACAAAAATAATATTTTTATACATCTTTTATGTATGCTACACAATCCTACAATATTTCTTCCACATAATTCTACCGTATGTCCTTCTGCAAGGCTTGTTTAAAATATATAATTATTCTAGGCATGAGCACTCTTTTTTTTTTTTTTTTTTTTTTTTTTTTGCGGTATGTGGGCCTCTCACTGTTGTGGCCTCTCCCATTGTGGAGCACAGGCTCCGGACGAGCAGGCTCAACGGCCATGGCTCACGGGCCCAGCCGCTCCACGGCATGTGGGATCTTCCCAGACCGGGGCACGGACCCGTATCCCCTGCATCGGCAGGCGGACTCTCAACCACTGCGCCACCAGGGAAGCCCTAGGCATGAGCACTCTTACTGTATGACAGACTATATAACTCCTGAGAAAAAAGGTATTAAATATGAGATTAATATGAGGTATTAAATACGAGATCTTATTTTTCCCATTAGAGAATGATACTCTGCATTTATCTAATATTGTGAATATGCCATCCTCAAAAGTCCACAGTACAATTTAATATATTAAAAGAGCAGGGATAGACACAGACTCATATACATCCAGCACTGAAAAATTTAGTAATAGATTTAAATACATTTCTGGTAAGTCCTTTTTGGACTCTAAATGTGAGTAACTCTCCTGCAAAATGTTGGCAATTGAAATTTCCACTTAGGTAGGACATTAAGAGCAAGATCTACTTTTGGAAGAAGTCTCATCACCTATGTCGTAGAAGTAGAGTCCTTTGAGTGGCTTCCAATTGTGTCCTAGTGTACACATCTAGTAATGTGAACACTTTAAATTCAAATCAACAGTACGCAGGTAAACTTGTGAGAAAATATATGGGCCCTTTGCAAGTCTCTTAGAAGTTACAAGAGAAGAGAAAGCGAAAGTGTTTCACAAGTGGTAAATTCAAGTGTTATGTAAAAACACATTTCTTAGAAGTGAGATATTTTATTTTATGCCTCAATTTCTCAATCAGTAAAATATAACCATAATAACTCTGTCTTAACTCACTTTTCTGGTGCCATTAGAAAGAAAAGTTTCCCTCAAAATGAAGCTTTGTTATCATTGAAGTTATAATTATTCAATTATAGACATCTTTATTCTCTTTGCTCTCTGAATCCCAACCACCCCTCCTCTCCCCCCCAGAAAAAAGAAAAAGAAGAACAAAATGGAAATATCTTCACAGGAATAATATTCATTTTGAATAATGGCAGATCTGCTCCAGACACGGGTGGCTGTTTCTTTGCTTTTAATATTCCTGTTTACAGTTTAAGTTACCTACTTTTGCTGATTACATGAAACATGTAAATTTATGTTGATTTTTCCTTCACGTTAAATGGAAATTTGCCAGTTATTATCCTAACTCAGGTAAAATTCTTATTTTTATTCTCTCTCTCTGTTTTTAATCAGCAAAGTCTATATTAGTTACAAATCTGCCCTCCTCTCCTCCCGCTCAATAAAGTTTCTGCCAGTAGGGTTAATTTGGGTCTTTTTAAAAACTGAATTCAACCAAAAAACTGTAGTTTGTTACCTGGATATCATGACTTTTTTAGAAATGTAGTTTCATTGACTTCAGTAACCTAGTGAGACAAACCAAAGGTTAGCAAAATATTTCCTGGAAGATACCCTACTGTTTTAACAACTAAAAAAGAGTCTTATTTTTTTCTTTCTTATATCACCTATTTTGAAGTATTATGCAACCATTTATTTTTCTTTTACATGCATTTTTTTTCTTCCATAAACTTTTTTTTTTCACATCTTTATTGGAGTATAAATGCTTCACAATGCTGTGTTAGTCTCTGCTGTACAACAAAGTGAATCAGCTGTATGTATACATACATCCCCATATCCCCTCTCTCTTGAGCCTCCCTCCCACCCTCCCAATCCCATCCTTCTAGGTCATCACACAAAGCACTGAGCTGATCTCCCTGTGCTATGCAGCAGCTTCCCACTAGCCATCCATTTTACATTTGGTAGTGTATATATGTCAATGCTACTCTCTCACTTCATCCCAGCTTCCCCT
>NW_006789542.1:1870447-1884723 GCF_000442215.2 Lipotes vexillifer | reverse complement strand
GTTTATTTATTTATTTTTTTGCGGTACGCGGGCCTCTCACTGCTGTGGCCTCTCCCGTTGCGGAGCATAGGCTCCGGACGCACAGGCTCAGCGGCCATGGCTCACGGGCCCAGCCACTCCGCAGCATGTGGGATCTTCCCGGACCGGGGCACGAACCCGTGTACCCTGCATCGGCAGGCAGACTCCCAACCACTGCGCCACCAGGGAAGCCCCTATTTTTCACCTTTTACATGGCTACAAAATTTGAAGAGTAACCATATAAAGCATCAGTATATGTCATTGAAAATATTACATTTCAGGTCTTGAGTGTAAATATGACATGATACATAGAGAAAGAAGTATGTTAGAACAGAAATTTTCTAAGATTTAAAGCCATTTGGATAATTTTTTCTCTTACTTTGCCAACTTTACTCATAATAGCAAAATAATAGAATTTCACTTTGTGAAAAGCTGGAACCCTAATAGAAGTTAAAATCCCTAAGTCAATTTTCAACCGCCAATCTAATTGTTATGTTATTTTTCCTCTTTCAAAGAGAAACATAGTAACTTTCCATAATTCTTTCATTTTATTATCTTTCAGATGCACAGTTTCAATCAACATACCAAGCATCACTTAAATTATTGTCATTGCATCTGATTTTTAAATTTTGTATTTTAACAATATAAACTTGACCTTAAACTTGTATAGAACTTTACAGATTTAGGTTCGATTTGATATCTAGGTATTTCATTTGAACCATGCAGCATCCTCATGATTAACTTGGTTACAACATGGTTAATCACATTTTGACAATGAGAGTTCTTTAAATATGGACTTTGTTGTATTCTGTAACACATGACCCAGAACTAAACTGAACGGAAGGGTCTGAGGTCTGAACTTGAGTTGAACAGAGATGGGACCAATGCTGAGACCATACGGCTAGCTGTGTAGGCAGAGCAAGGTAATCAGAAAATGAAGTGATGGGTAGCAGATGAGCAGCCATGCAGTTGGTGAACTCCATGGGGATCCAGGGTGTAAGGCCACAACAAATAATCTAGCAGAGATAAGGAAGATACCTGTAAAGAGATAGGCAGGTAACTCCCATCCAGAGATATATGAGGACAGTGACACCGCCATGGAGCCAGGACTTATTACCCAAATTACTCCTTCCCTGGAGACAAAACATACGAGAGGAACTATCATGCTATAAAAACAGATAACTCAGTCATGATGATTGGGTTTCTGCCCTGGGATATAAGGTGTCTCACTGGATTTACTACAATAGGTTTTTATATGGTTTACTTGTCTCCAGGCATCTATCCTTCAATTCCAACGTCGTTGTGGCAGAAAGAGGAATCATCTTTGTTATCGAAGACCTTTAAGAGCTGGATTCTGCCTGCATTTCTCATTATCTGCCATAGCCCTTTATATTCTAGTGCCATTTCATGTTTTCAGGTCTTTTTGTTACTCATTCTGTCTGCTTGGAAAAGCTTTTGCTTCCTTTTCTGCATGACAGTATCTCTGTCTTCTGTCCTAAAATCATACATTTTTTATTTACCCAACAAAGATTTATTGAACACCCACTATAAGCACTGTGTTAGAATTGGAGGATATAGAGATAAATAAACAAGGCCTTTGAATTCTAGAAATTCATAGCAAGATGGTAGGTGAGGTATTTGTAGTTATAGATAGCCACTAGAATTCAATGAAATTGTTGGTATTGTTAAAGTATTATTTTTTAAAGAAACTATAATCATAACTCTCATACAGATATAAAATGAACATGTGCCAAAGATTGAATGATTGTATTTGTCATTAATTCATGAGGCAACCAGCAAGATGTTAATATGTTATAACTGATTCAAAGGAGAATTCAAAGAATATGTGTATATATTGAAATGAATTTGCAAAAAGATGAAAATTGGCCTATCCACAGGGCAATATTCAATTGCATTCCACCAGATACAATTAATTTGCATTTCTATGGACAAGAATAATTTGCATTATTATCAGTTTTCTACGTGTTCTAGGGTTGTAAAATAGCTCAAAGATAATGAAAGGGGGAAATAACCTTGATAGGTGAACTAGACAAGACATGCAGTAATGAAAATGCCCATTTCAAGGTTTTCCACAAATTTTCCTGACAAAAAGTTGAGGCATGTGAGAGGGTGATGGTCATAGAGATTATGTATATAAATTTGCCTAGAGTTGGAGAAATTAAAAGGAAAGCTTCAGAGGATATTTGATGCCTTGATTGCTATTGTGAATGGAATTTTTCCAGGTTAATGTGAGAATGAGGAACATAAACTCTGGTTGTAAGAATGAGAAAGAGATATAAACAAAGGCTTCAAGGTAGTAAAATTAATGGGTCTCAACAGTGTTTCCTTGTGAGCACTAAGGAAATAAAGTTCATGACCTCCCTCAGTCTTTTCAGGATTCTACATAGAACATTGATGAAAGAATTCCTCTGGAGTGGTTGAGACAAGAGTAGTCAATGTCCCTTTCTTCTTAGATTGGTGGTTCTTAAATGTGGTCCAAGAACAGCAGTATCAGCATCATCTGGGCATCTATATCTGCCCCTTTATTGCTTCCTCTAGTCTCTGAGAACAGATACAGTATCCTCTCTCAATCCTCAGGTCAAACCCCTGGTGTGTCTCCTGTGACAAATGTTTACTGAATGTCTAAGCAAGTGACCTCCATGAGGCAGAAACCCGACACCAGAACACAGGATCAAGACTGCTGTTGGGCCAGCAGAAAAGCTAATATGAATATTGGATTAGAATGCCTCAAGTCCTCCAAGTCAAAAGAGCAGTTCAGTTCTCAGTAAGAGAAGATTACACTTACATGGGTGGGGGTTGGGATGCTGGATCCTGCCTCCCCCTGGGCAGCAGAGCCTAAAATAAGGATTTGCATGAAACTAATTTATATTGGAAAATGATATGAAGGAAGTAGAATGGGAGACAAAGGAGAACGAAAGAGGGAAAGGAAAACTCTTGAATTGATCTGTCTCTTAAGTGGGTAACGAGCTTTATTCTGCCAGCACCCTTGAGGAACCCATGGAATACATTCCAAATTGTCCATCATAGGGATGAAAAAGGAAGCACTTAGCCATTTGCTCTCATTTCCACTGGTCAAGATTTGCCTCATAGGATGTAAACTCACTCAAAATTCCAAGCTGTGTTTGAAAAAACGGGTACCTTCCAACATCTCAGAGAAACCTTTGGACAGAAAGCCAGAAGTGCTGGATGCACCTGAGCCAAAGGACTGTCAGGTTACACCTTCAAGTAGCTGGTTGCAACAGCAATGGCTGGGATAAAAGAAGGGGCACGTGAAGTGCTTTATATATAGGCATTTTATTCCTGACCAAAACCTTCCAAAATTAGGAAGATCATCCCACTTCCTCCTCCCCCAGGAGGAAAACATTTGGCCCATCTCAGAAAGATTTTGACGTAACAGGAGACCCCACTTATACCTTCAAAATTTGGGAGGAGGGGGTGCTTTTCCTGGTGGTCCAGTGATTAAGACTCCGAGCTCCCAATGCAGGGGACCCGGGCTTGATCCCTGGTCAGGGAACTAGATCCTGCATGCATGCAGCAACTAAAGGTTCCCTCACGCCGCAATGAAGATCCCACATGCAGCAACAAAGGTCCCGCGTGCTGCAACTAAGACCCTGTGCAGTCAAATAAATAATACTGAAAAAAAAAGATTTAGGAAGGGGATGGCAGTGTGGAGGCTGACTGGTCTCAGTTAACCCACATCAACTCTGGAACCCACAGCCTGGGCACTCCATCCTTGCCATGCTCCAGTTACATATTCTTGAGATAGTTTGATTTTCCCCAGTCCTCAGACTGTTCATGTAAATTTGCAGTAATAATTTAATTATCAGTCTCATAAGTATGTTTAGAGATGGAAATAATATAATGTTCATAAAAAGTATAAAAACTATAACAACCAAACTAACATTACTAAGTATTTATTATGTACCAGTCACTGTGATAACTATTTCATAATCGTCAAAACTGCACCGTAACTAGGGGCTGTCAAAACTACTTTACACATGAGGAAACTGAGACACAATGAGGCTAATAAGTTACACACGTGTACATACACACACACACACACACACACACACACACACAGACACACACACACACGCTTAGTAAGTGGCCAAGCAGATATTCAAAAAAAGCTGTGAGGCTCTAAAGCAAAGTGTTTTTACAGCAAAGTGCTTTCCTTTCTTTCCTTTTTTTTTTTTTTTTTTAACACTTTCCATTTAGGTGATAAATGGTTTACATAAAATAAGGCAGCAGGTGGAGGCAGAATGGCTATGACTCCCTGCTGCAAAGGGATTCACAGCTTTTTATAGAAACCTAGCTTGGGATGACAAGGAAAAGAAGGCTGCAGTAAAAGTGGTTGATCTGGGGACTTCCTTGGTGGTGCAGTGGTTAAGAATCTGCCTGCCAATGCAGGGGACATGGGTTCGAGCCCTGGTCTGGGAAGATCCCACATGCCACGGAGCAACTAAGCCCAGGTGCCCACAACTGCTGAGCCTGCACTCTAGAGCCTGCGAACCACAACTGCTGATCCTGCGCACCACAACTACTGAAGACCACACGCGTAGAGCCCACGCTCCACAACAAGAGAAGCCACCGCAATGAGAAGCCCGCGCATCGCAACGAGGAGTAGCCCCCGCTCACCTCAACTAGAGAAAACTCGCATGCAGCAACAGAGACCCAACACAGCCAGAAATTAATTAATTAATTTTTAAAAAGTCATCCTTCATTTCATTAAAAAAAAAAAGGTTGATCTTTAGGGCCTACACTTGGCAGGGAGGTGATATAGTATATCTGAATCTGCCCAGTTCAGTCAACCATGTGGCATATGGCTAGCACCACCCAAAGCAAGCCCCCCCCATACATTGTTCCTTTGCAGTTTGCCCTTTCCCAACCTCCTTGAGCATCCTGATTTTCTTCTGATGATCAGAAGATCAAGGATCAGACATAAGTCTGACTCTCTTTTTTCTTTTTAACATGTTTATTGGAGCATAATTGCTTTACAGTGGTGTGTTAGTTTATGCTTTATAACAAAGTGAAATAGCTATACATATACATATGTCCCCATATCTCCTCCCTCTTGCATCACTGTCCCACCCTCCCTATCCCACCCCTCTAGGTGGTCACAAAGCACTGAGCTGATCTCCCTGTGCTATACAGCTGCTTCCCACTAGCTATCTATTTTAAATCTGGTAGTGTACATATGTCCGTACCACTCTCTCACTTCATCCCAGCTTACCCTTCCCCCTCCCCGTGTCCTCAAGTCCATTCTCTACATCTGTGTCTTTATTCCTGTCCTGCCCCTAGGTTCTTCATAACTTTTTTTTTTTTTAGATTCCATATATATGTGTTAGCATACAGTATTTGTTTTTCTCTTTCAGGCTTACTTCACTCTGTATGACAGAGGTCCATCCACCTCACTACAAATAACTCAGTTTCGTTTCTTTTTATGCCTGAGTAATATTCCATTGTATACATGTGCCACATCTTCTTTAAACATTCATATGTTGATGGACGCTTAGGCTGCTTCCATGTCCTGGCTACTGTAAAGAGTGCTGCAGTGATCATTGCAGTGCATGTGTCTTTTTGAATTATGGTTTTCCCAGGGTATATGCCCAATATTGGTATTGCTGGGTCTTATGGTAGTTCTATTTTTAGTTTTTTAAGGAACATCTGTACTGTTCTCCATAGTGGTTGTATCAATTTACATTCCCACCAACACTGCAAGGGGGTTCCCTTTTCTCCACACCTTCTCCAGCATTTATTGTTTGTAGATTTTTTGATAATGACCATTCTGACTGGTGTGAAGTGATACCTCATTGTAGTTTTGATTTGCCTTTCTCCAATGATTAGTGATGTTGAGCATTCTTTCATGTGTTTGTTGGCAATCTGTATATACTCTTTGGAGAAATGTCTATTTAGGTCTCCTGCCCATTCTTGGATTGGGTTGCTTGTTTTTTTGATATTGAGCTTCATGAGCTGTTGTAAATTTTGGAGATTAATCCTTTGTCAGTTGCTTCATTTGAAAATACGTTCTCCCATTCTGAGGGTTGTCTTTTCATCTTCTTTATGGTTTCCTTTGCTGTGCAAAAGCTTTTAAGTTTCATTAGGTCCTATTTGTTTATTTTTGTTTTTATTTCCATTTCTCTAGGAGGTGGGTCAAAAAGGATCTTGCTGTGACTTATGTCATAGAGTATACTGCCTATGTTTTCCTCTAAGAGTTTTATAGTGTCTGGCGTTATGTTTAGGTCTTTAATCCATTTTGACTTTATTTTTATGTATGGTGTTAGGGAGTGCTCTAATTTCATTAATTTACATGTAGCTGTCCAATTTTCCCAGCACCACTTATTGAAGAGGCTGTCTTTTCTCCATTGTATATTCTTGCTTCCTTTATCAAAGATAAGGTTACCATATGTGCATGGGTTTATCTCTGGGCTTTCTATCCTGTTCCATTGATCTATATTTCTGTTTTTGTGCCAGTACCATACTGTCTTGATTACTGTAGCTTTGTAGTATAGTCTGAAGTCAGGGAACCTGATTCCTGCAGATCCGTTTTTCTTCCTCAGGATTGCTTTGGCAATTTGGGGTCTTTTGTGTTTCCATACAAATTGTGAAATATTTTGTCTAGTTCTGTGAAGAATGCCAGTGGTAGTTTGATAGGGATTGCATTGAATCTGTAGATTGCTTTGGGTAGTATAGTCATTTTCACCATGTTTATTCTTCCAGTCCAAGAACATGGTATATCTCTGCATCTTTTATTCTCATGTTTAATTTCTTTCATCAGTGTCTTACAGTTTTCTGCATACAGGTCTTTTGTCTCCTTAGGTAGATTTATTCCTAGGTATTTTATGCTTTTTGTTGCAATGGTAAATGGCAGTGTTTTCTTAATTTCACTTTCAGATTTTTCATCATTAGTGTATAGGAATGCAAGAGATTTCTGTGCATTCATTTTGTTTCCTGCTACTTTACCAAATTCATCGATTAGCTCTAGTAGTTTTCTGGTAGCATCTTTAGGATTCTCCATATATAGTATCATGTCATCTGCAAACAGTGACAGCTTTACTTCTTCTTTTCCAATTTGGATTCCTTTTATAACTTTTTGCTCTCTGATTGTTGTGGCTAGGACATCCAAAACTATGTTGAATAATAGTGGTGAGAGTGGGCAACCTTGTCTTGTTCCTGAATTTAGTGGAAGTGGTTTCAGTTTTTCACCATTGAGAACAATGTTTGCTTTAGGTTTGTCATATATATGGCCTTTATTATGTTGAGGTAAGTTCCCTCTATGCCTACTTTCTGGAGGGTTTTTTATCATAAATGGGTGTTGAATTTTGTCGAAAGATTTTTCTGTACCTAGTGAGATGATCATATGGTTTTTCTCCTTCAATTTCTTAAAATGGTTTATCACATTGATTGATTTGCATATATTGAAGAATCCTTGTATTTTTGGGATAAACCCCACTTGATCATGTTGTATGATCCTTTTACTGTGATATTGGATTCTGTTTGCTAGTATTTTGTTGAGGATTTTTGCATCTATGTTCATCAGTGATATTGGCCTGTAGTTTTCTTTCTTTGTGATATCTTTGTCCAGTTTTGGTATCAGGGTGATGGTGGCCTCATTGAATGAGTTTGGGAGTGTTCCTCCCTGTGCTATATTTTGGAAGAGTTTGAGAGGGATAGGTGTTAGCTTTTCTCTAAATGTTTGATAGAATTCGCCTGTGAAGCCATCTGATCTTGGGCTTTTGTTTGTTGGAAGATTTTAAATCACAGTCTCAATTTCAATGCTTGTGATTGATCTCTTTATATTTTCTATTTCTTCGTGGTTTAGTCTCGGAAGGTTGTGCTTTCCTAAGAATTTGTCCATTTCTTCGAGGTTGTCCATTTTATTGGCATAGAGCTGCTTGTAGTAATCTCTCATGATCCTTTGTATTTCTGCAGTGTCAGTTGTTACTTCTCCTTTTTCATTTCTAATCCTATTGATGTAAGTCTTCTCCCTTTTTTTTCTTAATGAGTCTGGCTAATGGTTTATTAATTTTGTTTATCTTCTCAAAGAACCAGCTTTTAGTTTTGTTGATCTTTGCTATTGTTTCCTTTTTTTCCTTTTCATTTATTTCTGATCTGATCTTCATGATTTCTTTCCTTCCGCTAACTTTGGCTTTTTTTATTCTTCTTTCTCTAATTCCTTTAGGTGTAAGGTTAGGTTCTTTATTTGAGATGTTTCTTGTTCCTTGAGGTAGGATTGTATTGCTATAACCTTACCTCTTACAACTGTTTTTGCTGCATTGCATAGGTTTTGGGTCATTGTGTTTTTATTGTCATTTGTTTCTAGGTATTTTTTGAGATCCTCTTTGATTTCTTCAGTGATCTCTTGGTTATTAAGTAGTCTCTTCTTTAGAATCCATGTGTTTGTATTTTTTACAGATTTTTTCTGTAATTGATATCTAGTTTCCTAGAATTGTGGTTGGAAAAGATACTTGTTATGATTTCAATTTTCTTAAATTTACCAACGCTTGATTTTTGACCCAAGATATGATCTATTCTGGAGAATGTTTCATGAGCACTTGAGAAGAAAGTGTGTTCTGTTGTTTTTGGATGCAATGTCCTATAAATATCAGTTAAGTCCATCTTGTTTAATATATCATTTAAAGCTTGTGATTTCTTATTTATTTTCATTTTGGATGATCTGTCCATTGGTGAAAGTGGGGTATAAAAGTCCCCTACTATGACTGTGTAACTGTCGATTTCCCCTTTTATGGCTGTTAGCATTTGCCTTATGTATTGAGGTGCTCCTATGCTGGGTGCATAAATATTTACAATTGTTATATCTTCTTCTTGGATTGATGCCTTTATCATTATGTAGTGTCCTTCCTTGTCTCTTGCAATAGTTTTTATTTTAAAGTCTATTTTGTCTGATATGAGAATTGCAACTCCAGCTTTCTTTTGATTTCCATTTTCATGGAATATCTTTTTCATTCCCCTCACTTTCAGTATGTGTCCCTAGGTCTGAAGTGGGTCTCCTGTAGACAGCATATATATAGGTCTTGTTTTTGTATCCATTCAGCCAGTCTATGTCTTTTGGTTGGAGCATTTAATCCATTTACATTTAAGGTAATTATCAACATGTATGTTCCTATTACCATTTTCTTGTTTTGGGTTTGTTTTTGTAGGTCATTTCCTTCTCTTGTTTTTGTAGGTCATTTCCTTCTTTCCTCCTGCCTAGAGAAGTTACTTTAGCGTTTGTTGTAAAGCTGGTTGGTGGTGCTGAATTCTCTTAGCTTTTGATAGTCTGTAAAGGTTTTAATTTCTCCGTCGAAACTGAATGAGATCCTTGCTGGGTAGAGTAATCTTGGTTGTAGATTTTTCCCCTTCATCACTTTAAATATGTCCTGTCACTCCCTTCTGGCTTGCAGAGTTTCTGCTGAAAGATCAGCTGTTACCCTTATGGGAATTCCCTTGTATGTTATTTGTTGTTTTTCCCTCACTGCTTTTAATTTTTTTTCTTTGCATTTAATTTTTGGTAGTTTGATTAATGTGTGTCTTGGCGTGTTTCTCTTTGGATTTATCCTGTATGGGACTCTCTGTGCTTCCTGGATTTGATTAACTATTTCCTTTTCCATGTTAGGGAAGTTTTCAACTATAATCTCTTCAAATATTTTCTCAGTCCCTTTCTTTTTCTCTTCTTCTTCTGCAACTCCTATAATTTGAATGTTGTGCATTTAATGTTTTCCTAGAGGTCTCTGAGGCTGTCCTCAATTCTTTTTATTTTTTTTTCTTTATTCTGCTCTGTGGTAGTTATTTCCACTATTTTATCTTCCAGATCACTTATCCATTCTTCGGCCTCCGTTATTCTGCTGTTGATTCCTTCTAGAGAATTTTTAATTTCATTTATTGTGTTGTTCATCTTTGTTTGTTTGCTCTTTAGTTCGTCTAGGTCCTTGTTTAACTGTTTCTTTTATTTTCCGCATTCTATTTCCAAGATTTTGGATCATCTTTTTTTTTGTTTTTTTTTTGCGGTATGCGGACCTCTCACTGTTGTGGCTTCTCCCGTTGCAGAGCACAGGCTCCAGATGCACAGGCTCAGCGGCCATGGCTCACGGGCCCAGCCGCTCCGCGGCATGTGGGATCCTCCCAGACTGGGGCGCCAACCCGCGTCCCCTGCATCGGCAGGCGGACTGCCAACCACTGCACCACCAGGGAAGCCCTGGATCATCTTTACTGTCATTACTCTGAATATTTTTCTGGTAGACTGCCTATTTCCTCTTCATTTGTTTGGCCTTTGGGTTTTTACCTTGCTCCTTCATCTGCTGCATGTTTCTCTGTCTACTCGTTTTGTTTAACTTACTGTGTTTGGGGTCTCCTTTTCACAGGCTGCAGGTTCGTAGTTCCCGTTGGTTTTGGTGTCTCCCCCAGTGGGTAAGGTTTTTTCAGTGGGTTGTGTAGGCTTCCTGGTGGAGGGGACTGGTGCCTGAGTTCTGGTGGATGAGGCTGGATCTTGTGTTTCTGGTGGGCAGGACTACATCCGGTGGAGTGTTTTGGGGTGTCTGTGACCTAATGATTTTAAGCAGCCTCTCTGCTAATGGGTAGGGTTGTGTTCCTGTCTTGCTAGTTGTTTGGTGTAGGGTGTTTAGCATTGTAGCCTGCTGGTCATTGAGTGTAGCTGGGTCTTAGCATTCAGATGGAGATTTCTGGGAGAGCGTTCACCATTTGATATCATGTGGAGCTGGAAGGTCTCTGTTGGACCAATGTCCTGCACTCTGCTTTCCCACCTCAGAGGCACAGGTGGGACACCCGCTCAGAGCACCAAGACCCTGTCAGCCACACGGCTCAGAAGAAAAGGAGAAAAAAGAGAAAGAAAGAAAGAAAAAATAAAGTTATTAAAATAAAAAATAATTATTAAAAAATTAAAAAGGAACAAAAATTTAAAAAAAAAAGAAAGAAGAGAGCAAGCAAACAAAAAACAAATCCACCAATGATAAGAAGCACTAAAAAGTACACTAAAAAAACAAAACAAAACAAAAAACAGACAGACAGAACCCTAGGGCAAATGGTAAAAGCAAAGCTACACAGACAAAGTCACACAGAGAAGCACACACATACACACTCACAAAAAAAGAAAAAGGAAGAAAAAATATATATCATTGCTCCCAAAGTCTGCCACCTCAATTTTGGTATGATTTGTTTTCTCTTCAGGTATTCCAGAGATGCAGGGTACATCCAGTTGATTGTGGAGATTCAATCTTGCTCCTGAGGCTTCTGGGAGAAATTTCCCTTTCTCTTCTTTGTTCGCACAGCTCATGGGGTTCACCTTTGGATTTGGCCCCGCCTCTGCATGTAAGTCGCCTGAGGGCGTCTCTTCTTTGCTCAGATAGGACGGGGTTAAAGTAGCAGCTAATTAGGGGGCTCTGGCTCACTCAGGCTGGGGAGAGGGAGGAGTGCTGAAAGCCTGTGGTGGCAGAGGCTGGCATGACGTTGCAACAGCCTGAGGTACACAATGTATTCTCCCGGGGAAGTTGTCCCTGGATCACGGGACCCTGGCAGTGGAGGTCTGCACTGCCTCCCAGGAGCGCAGGTATGGATAGTGACCTGTGCTTGCACACAGGCTTCTTGGTGGTGGCAGCAGCAGCCTTAGCATCTCATGCCCGTCTCTGTTGTGCACGCTGATAGCCGCGGCTCGCGCCCATCTCTTGAGCTCGTTTATGCGGTGTTCTGAATCCCCTCTCCTTGCACACCCGGAAACAATGGTCTCTTGCCTCTTAGGCAGTTGTAGAGTTTTTCCCAGACTCCCTCCTGGCTACCTGTGGTGCATTAGCCCCCTTCAGGCTGTGTTCATGCAGCCAACCCCAGTCCTCTCCCTGGTATCTGACCTCCGAAGCCCGAGCCTCCGCTCCCAGCTCCCACCAATCCTGGCGGGTGAGCAGACAAGCCTCTCAGGCTGGTGAGTGCTGGTCGGCACTGATCCTCTGTGCAGGAATGTCTCTTCTTTGCCCTCTGTACCCCTGTTGCTGCGCTCTCCTCTGTGGCTCTGAAGCTTCCCCTCCGCCACTCCCCGTCTCTGCCAGTGAAGGTGCTTCCTAGTGTGTGGAAACTTTTCCTCCTTCACAGCACCCTCCCAGAAGTGCAGGCCCCATCCCTATTCTTTGGTCTCTGTTTTTTCTTTTTTCTTTTGCCCTACCCAGGTATGTGGGGATTTTCTTGCCTTTTGGGAAGTCTGAGGTCTTCTGCCAGCATTCAGTAGGTGTTCTGTAGGAGTTGTTCCACATGTAAATGTATTTCTGATGTATTTGTGGGGAGGAAGGTGATCTCTACATCTTACTCCTCTGCCATTTTGAAGTTCTCCTGACTTTATTTCTTATTTCCCCAGTTTTGGCCTTGCTTCACTTTTCAGACCAGAGTCTTGGCATAATTTTTTAACCTTTCTTCTATTATTTTCTTATTATGCTTCAGATTCCTCTTCCAGCTTCAGTGCTTCACACGGGGTAAATACCTCACCAATTCTAACACAGCATCTGGGACCATCATTCTCAGCTTAGCTCCTTATTGGAAAAGAAGGATGTCTTAGGGGTTGAGTAAGATCCAGATTTGATGGGGAAAATAGATTCTGTTATCACACCTTTCTTCTTGGGATACGGTCTGGTACCTAAGAACATTTTTATTGATATTATAACACCAGACTGTTGACCAGTCAATGGACGAAACCCATTCAAATGTTCTTAAGGTTTTTACCCATGCATCTAAGGATGGGGTTTCTCTTTCTCATTCTCTAACGGGTCACTCAAGTGTGTAGTTCTGGCCTGGAAATGTGGCTCTACTTGTGGCTCTACAGGTGATCAAGTGGTGGTGAAGATAGTCACATGGGCTGTCAAACTGAGAGTCAAAATTTCACACCACCTGCGATCTCTCTTTGAGAAGAGGAAACAGGCTATGAGAGAGATTTAGACACTGATTTCCTGTAAGCCTTCAACATTTTTCTAGAGTGGCAGCCATGACCAATAGATGTTGAAGGTCTTAATTTTCTGCCCTTCCCTCTGTGTATTCAGGCTTGAGCAAATGAATAAATTTATTTGGGATTATGAGAGCCAGTTTTCCCAGTGGTAGTGAAGGGAATTGCAGATAAAGAAAGAGGACACATTGGAATATATCCTGTGATGGTCTTGATTAGGATTGACATAATCAGCATGAACAAAAAGTTTATAATTGACATAGATATTTACTAGCTTTTTTGCTGAGTGGATCTAGAAGTCATGGTACACTATTAGCAAAGTGTATACCTAGTCCCAAGGCTCCTTGGATAAAAGGCTAATTCCAGGGATGGGGCAGGGAGAGTAAAAGGTGAACTTGAAATAGATTGTTGAGCCAGTACATTCTAAAAAAATTCATGGAAACATTAAAAAGGCATAGGGATCTAGAGTGAAGGGTTTCCTACTAGCTAAGTCTGGAATAATTTGAATATCAAAATAAATATAGTAATGGATTATAACCCATTAAATAAGTTAATAGTCCATGATCTAGATAGATAGATAGATGAGAGGGAACAATTCTTTACAGGAGACTGCTAATAAAAATGTACGAAATGATGAAGTTAGAAAATCATAAATGGGTGATAAATCTAGTCAATGAACATTTAATGACAAAGTAACTCCCCACAAATTAATGACAAAGGGGAAAAGAGTAATTTTGCAGTGGAGAAACGTAGCAAATATGATTTTAGCTAAAAAAAATCACTGTTAATATGACCAATATTGGGAGAAACCCACATCATGTGTCATTTGATATAATGCACTGAGAAGTGAGAATATCACTTCTGGTGTATTCCTGCCAAAAAGGCATAACCTGAATCCAATCATAAGGGAACACCAGACAAACTCAAACTAAGGGGTGAAGGCATCAAGGTCCAGAAGGACTAAAGGAAGGCTGAGGAACTGTTCCAGATTAAGGGAGATGAAAGAGACTTGAGTCTTAAACGTGTGATCCTGAATTGGGTCCAGATCCAGAAAAATTAAAGTAGCTACAAAAGATATTGTTGGTACACTTGATAAAATTTGATTATAGACTGTGGATTAGGTACTAGTATTGTTTCAACATTAAATTTCCTGATTTTGACCTTTGTACTATATAAGAGAATATATATGTTATATAAGAATGCCCTTGTGATTAGGGAACATACTGAAATATTTAGGAGTAAAGAGGGGCCATCTTTACAACTTGTCGCAAATGTTTCAGAAAACTGAGGAGAGAGGGAAAGA
>NW_006789542.1:1866990-1870437 GCF_000442215.2 Lipotes vexillifer | reverse complement strand
GAGGGAAAGAGGGAGAAAGCTGTGTAAAGGGTGTACACGGTTTCCTTATACTACCTTGCAATTTTCCTGTGAGTTTGAAATTGTATTACAAACAAGTAAAATATTTCCACCACTTGAAAGGGGATAGTTCCCTGTGAAAGAAGAAGAAATAAGTGGCTTTGAAATGGGAAGAACTTGGTAATGTAAAAGCAGACAAAGTAGAAACTAACATTTTTTTATTACCAAAATAACATAACCCTTTGCAGCATAGCTATGACCAAAAGGGTTATTTAAACTTCTACTAAAGGTAAAGAGCGTATCTGGAACTTCAAAACTCAGTCTTCAAATTTATATCTTCACAAGAAAACTGGAAGTCCTTTAAACACAGCAGTATTTTTCAGGCTTGTGAGAGTTCTTAGCACTCAGTGTTTCCATTGAGATAAACACTAGATAAAACCCAAGTAGTCTGTGGCAGTAATAATCGGGGAAGCCTTATCTTTGCCTGTGTTAATGGGTGGCCTTATTTAGCATAGCTGATGGGCAGGAGTCAGTCCTGAAGTAGGTCAGCGAGAGAGGCTGTGTGATGGGAAGGGTTGTCAGCAGGCCTCTTCCACATATAAAGCTTTGCTGCCAGAATTCTTCTCTTCATTTCTTAGTCTTTAACATTTTGTAATAATTTGCTTTCTCTTCTTGTTAAGTGAAAGAGGTCTAAGATTGTTAAGCATGCCTCTTTTAGGCATTGCTTCCTTTAATCCCCACAAGAATGCTGGGAGCTAATTATTAGCATCCTATTTTACAGATAAAGAAACCGAGATTCCAAGTGACTTTCCAATAATCACACATAAAATAAATGGCAGCCTACCTAAATCAGAATCCCTGTTCTTTCCACTACATTGCCCTGCCTCTGCATAAAGATCTGTTAGTTCTGGAGAGTGAATCAGGTTAAATCAGCCTCAGGAGGACCTTCTTTATTAGGAAGAGTTAGCTGTAGGGTGATGAGAAGGTGTTGACCATGTGTGCACTGGAAATTCTAGAAGTGGTAATTGGAGATTACCAAAGATATAAGTAAAAGTTCCGTTCTGTTTTTGTTTCATCAGCCATGTCAGTTTTCTTGCCACCCACTTTAAATTTCTTAATAACTCAGTTGCTCATTCTTTTTGTTTTTATGCTTTGAAGTACCATCATGGATCTGAGAAGTGGGATGAAAATCTTTGTTCCTTGTAAATATACATTTGGAAACTACCTAACTGGGAAGTAATCCCATGAAAGCAGTTATTAGGGCAGCCCACAGCGAATGGGCTGGAGAGGGTGTTAATTACAAGTTCTCTGGGTTTGATTTTGCATGTAAGAAATAGAGAATGTCTCTCTACACACTCCATACCCATAATAACCCCATACACACACACACACACACACACACACACACACACACACACACACACGAGTGAAAATAACATATAGAAGCTGACAACACAAACTCTAGAGTTTGATAGAAATAAATACAACTCTTGGCTTCTTATTCATAATGATTGTGACCCTGGAGAAATGACACCTACTTCAAGAGTTTCACACAGGAGTCAAGAAATGAGAAATTGGGATGTCAGTATGTCCCCAGAAAGATAACACCTCAGGCTTCTCTTCTGTCAAGTAGGAATGAAATGCCATTCTTACTATGTCAAGGATTGTTGTGATATTTAAATCAAACAATGAATATTAAAGTGTTTGGGTTACTATTAAATCCCATTCAAATATCAAGGGTTGTTTTCTAGGCAATATTTTATCTGGTGTCAATGAGCCACTTGATGCTAAGCAAAGGGTCAACCTCTATAAGATATAAAATAATTCACAGTGACTCTGTAGAATATAATAATTCTCCCATTAGACTAATCCCCACAGGCAAGAACTATGTCCGGCATTATCGTATGCATTCAACAAATAATAAACATGTCTGGACACGTAAGTGGAAGTGGAGGCCAACATACTGTATTGGTTCCTCAAAGTCATCTTTAAAACACCAGCCTCTAACACAGTTTCTGACACAACGTAACTGTGATCCTTGATTTTATGTGTAAATTTGGCTGCATTATGGTGCTCAGATATTTGGCCAAACGTTATTCTGGCTGTTTCTATGAAAGTCTTTTGGGGGTAAGATTAACATTTAAATCAATAGACATTTCGTAAAGTAGATTTCCCTCCATAATGTGAGTGAGCCTCATCCAGTAGCTTCAAGGTCTTAAGGATAGAGCTTGACCTCCTTATGTAAGAAGGAATTCTGCCAGCAGACCATCTTTGGACTCAAACTGCAACTCTTCCCTGGGCCTCCAGCCTGCTGGTCTACCCTGCAGATTTTGGACTTACTAATCACATAAGCAAATTCCTTAAAATAAATCTCTTTCTCTATAAATACACATCCTGTTGATTCTGTTTCTCTGAAGACCCCTAATACAACCATCAATATCAATAGATATCAGTTTTTTTAATCTCAAAATGAATTATTCTTTAACCATCAAAATATTTCACTCTAAAAAGAATCTTTGTGTTTTCCAAATAAAAATGACTTCAGAAATGTTTCTGTATTCAGTTATCCATTTCTTCCCAAATATTTATTGACTCTGTCTTTATTTGTTTACTAGTAAAAAAAAAGGAAGAAAAACTCTGCATAGAGCAGATGGGGGGCCACATCCAAATTCAGCAATGGTGAGAGTCTAAAATACTGACAGATTATAAATTCAAAAATTACAAAAAATCAGTAGAACTTTGTAGAACTATCCCTATATTGTAAAGACTATTGCTTATTGAATAGAGCAACCATAAGGAAACATTTTCTCTGTAAAAATACTGGACTTAGAAAAACCAGTTGAAGTTGAATTCATTTAATTCTACATCTAATGTAGAGAAATGGCAGTGAAATTCTGAAAGGAACGTGAAATTGCTGTACCTTCTAAGTGTCTAAGAATAAAATAGGTGAGGAGAAGGAGAAAAATTCAATTTAACACCGAGAGTAATTTTCACCTTTCCTTCCTTGAAAAATACATGTGGAATGTCGTGTGTTGTCATGGAAACAGTAAAATAAGAAATCTGTTTGTGAATGGTTGAAGTTAGGTGCAAGAGTGTCAAATACAGGCTGTTTGTATTGTCTCTTACAAAGTAGAAAAAGACTGATAATGATTTGGTATGTAACCATGCTTCTATTTATTCTAAATCTTCCCTTAGTTTGTGTTTTGTGGGTTTTCAACTTTCCGAAGTTATTTCCTTTTATTTATTTTCCTTCCTAGAGCTTATAGGAGGAACCTTGCCCAGACTTTGTGATGCCACTGGGTTAAAATCTAAAGTCTAGATTTTAAAGCTAAAGGTCATTTAAAAGAATTTAATACAGAGCAAGGGCCTGTCCAAATTCATGCACGCATACTCACAACACAACGTACTTGAAGTAAAGTTGTGATGTAAAGACCTGTTGTTTAGGGAAAG
>NW_006789542.1:1819045-1866974 GCF_000442215.2 Lipotes vexillifer | reverse complement strand
AGGGAAAGACACACCCCTGAGTCTGAGTCCTGGTTCTTCCATTTAATTACTGTGTGACCTTGGGCAACATACTAAAATCCTTACTTTTCTGTTTTCTAATCTGTAGAATGAAATTAATTGGCTCACTCTTCTTTTTAGAATTGTTGACTAGGTATTAAATAGTATAAACCCCAAAGCACAAATATTAGTCATTATTTCCTTCTTCAGGTTATTCATATTATTGGATAGGACCAGAGCTTGGATAACAGAAACTGACCTGTAATCTTCAAATCATTTCTATTGCTTTTGAGCCTGTGGTTGTGTGCATTCTCACCCTTCTTGGCCATGGACAATGATTCCCATCAGTAGCCTAGAATTCTTTCTCTGACCTTCAAGGATCTCTGTGTCTTACCCAGCTGCCCCTACCCAGTCTTGAGTTGCATGCTACCAATCAACATAGAGCCACTGAGCATTAAAGCTGAAGACACTTGAGTACCTCTATTTCATGGACGGGATATAGACTCAAGGAACAGAGTGTTCGGTTGAAGATCCCACCGTTAGTAAGGGGCCAATTTTCCAACTTCTTAATTCAGAGCTCCAGACTTTCATCTCACAAATACCCAAGAAGAGTGTGAATGTATTTCCCCTTCTACACACTATGCTAATTTCTGTTCCTCTATCTTTGCCTTGGAGAGAGCAGCTTTCTTCAAACTTGGACATCAATGTGAGTATGTAAAATTATCCTAAGGATTATAGGAGCAGGAATAAACTAAAGGAATCAGTTTCTAGCTCTTCACCATCCATATCTTCTTTTTCCTAAAACTGATCTTTCTGAGAACCTTTCTTCCACTTTATAAATTTTTACCCTTCATTCCTCCCACTATGTACTGTGGTTCCCTAGCCCAGAGTGAAAAACCTTCTGCAAGCAAAATGGAAGCCTCCTATAGTTATTACTCAAGTCACCCCAAACCCTTTCCTTGTCTTAAGTGTATTTATGGTAATATAGAAGAATGGTATTTAAAAGGGATAGTAGCTAATGCCAGGATGTTCTTCAGGGGGGAGGATGAGGCTTTCTCTAGCCCATTTCCAGCTCTAACAGTCTTCCTCCTTTCTATCCTGGGTCCCTGTTGAGAGATCTCTTGGATCATATTCTTTCCTGCTTCTGTTGTAGCATCCCAGCAATCACTTCCATAACACACACTCCAGGCTTAACTTTTCTTTCACATCTTTTGGCAGCAGATCCTTGGAGTAAATGTCCCAGGGTCAGGCTCTCCATCTCCAGCACAAACAATGTGTGGTCTTTTCCACCTTCTGTACCCCCCAGTCCTGGAATCCTGCTCACATCTGCATGTTGGCTGTAGCCAGAACTCAAAGTGTAGGGGTGGCTGGAAGGGAAAGAAACAAATGTGTCTGTAGGGAGTCAGTGGGGGAAAGACGACCATTCTGGTCTTTGGGGAGTCAAGAGAAACTGTTATTGGACTTTTGGATCTTGAGGAGAAAAACTTAGTGGTCATTGTTCCCACAGGCAGCCATTGAACTCTTGAGCGTTCATTTTCTTTGAAGACTAACTCATGGTCAACATCTGGAAGATGTTGACACACTCTACACCATCAGCAGTACTATCTGTTGAAGTCCAGCTATGTTTTACTTCAGTCCTTACCCCTAACAACTCGGGGGAAAAAAAGGCAGCCATACAGGAAACATGCACACTTAGCAAACTTATAAGCAAAAACTATCCTAACAATAAGTGAAAACAAATGTCCAGGATAGGAAAGGACTCTGAAGTTCCAGGCCAAGAGCTTCTGGTTCAAGATGGTGAAGTAGGAGGCTCCTGAATTCACCTCCTCCTGTGACACACTGAATTTATATGACACACAGCTACATATCAAACAATTCCTCTGAAAGAAATATAAAAAGTAACTGAGTGACTCCTACATGTTCGGTGAACGAGAAAAACCCACACTGAAATGGGACAGAGAGGCTCACCATAAACCCTATCCCCGGTGCAGCACCCCATAATTGGGGGAAAACTCACAACTCAAAGAGCTTCTCCCAGAGGAGGGAAGGGTTTGAATCCCATATCTGGCACCCCAGCTTTTAAGACCTGCACCTGCAAAACAGGACCCCAAAACATCTAGCTTTGAAAGTCAGTGGGGCTTGCATCCATGAGACTTATAAGACTATAGCGAATTGAGAAATGGTTCTTTTTTTTTTAATTGAAGTATAGTTGCTTTACAATGTTGTCTTAATTTCTTCTATACAGCAAAATGATTCATTTATACATATATATATTCTTTTTCATATTTCTATCCCATATGGATTGTCACAGGATGTTGAATATAGTTCCCTGTGCTATACAGTAGGACCTTGTTTTTTATCCATTCTATATATAATAGCTTGCCTCTGCTAATCCCAAACTCCCAGTCCTTCCCTCCCCCAGCCCCCTTCCCCTTGACAACCACAAGTCTGTTCTCTATGTCTGTGAGTCTGTTTTTGTTTCATAGATATGTTGATTTGTATTGTATTTTAGATTGCACATATAAGTGATATCATATGAGAGTTGCCTTTGTCTGACTTACTGCTTCACTTAATATGATAACCTCTCGGCCCATCCATGTTGCTGCAAATGGCATTATTTCATGATTTTTTATAGCTGAGTAATATTCCACTGTATATATGTACCACATCTTCTTTATCTCGTCATCTGTCAGTGGACATTTAGATTTCTTCCATGTCTTGGCTATTGTAAATAGTGCTGCAGTGAACATTGGGGTACATGTATCTCTTTGAATTGTGGTTTTCTCCAGATATATGCCCAGGAGTGGGATTGCTGGATTATATGGTAGCTCTGTTTTTAGTTTTTTGAGGAACCTCCATACTGTTTTCCATAGTGGCTGCACCAATTTACATTCCCACCAACAGTGTAAGAGGGTTCCCTTTTCTCCACAACCTCTCCAGCATTTGTTATTTATAGACTTTCTGATGATGACCATTCTGACTGGTGTGAGGTGGTACCTCATTATAGTTTTGATTTGCATTTCTCTGATAATTAGCAGTGTTGAACATCTCTTCATGTGCCTATTGACCATCTGTATGTCTTCTTTGGCGAAATGTTTATTTAGGTCTTCTGCCCATTTTTTGATTGGGTTGGTTTTTATTGTTGTTGCTGAGTTGTATGAGCTGTTTATATATTTTGGAAATTAAGCCCTTGTCGGTCGCATCATTTGCAAATATTTTCTCCCATTTCATAGGTTGTCTTTTCGTTTTGTTTATGGTTTCCTTTGCTGTGCAAAAGCTTGTAAGTTTGATTAGGTCCCTTTTGTGATAAATGGTTCTTAAAGGGCTCATGCAGACTCACTTGCCTGCACCCAGGGCCCTGCACAGAGGCAACCAATTGAAATGTGCCAGTTTTCTGTAAAAGAGGGTTATTTGTTTAGCTTAGAAGCTTCAGCCTGGGGGTAGGCCTCTAATTTAACACACATCTAGGGACTGACTGTAATACTCTCCAAAGACCATAGAGGCCATCAGGTGCCATCTTTATACTCTCCCTCTGCCTAAAGGAGCTCGTGCATATGTGGCACCCCTATTTTTGCTGCTGCCACTCAGGGTGCATCCCTTGATCACCTAGCTCCAGTGAGATCTAGTCTAAGATAAGTCTTAGTCTAAGTCTAGGTCTAGGCTAGGCTAAAATCTGGTCTAGAATGATACAAGCATTATGCCCCTCATGACAACATTTAATAGTTACAACCTATGCATGAGTAATGAGTAACAGGCAATTAACTGAATATAAAGCCTTTGTAGTTTGTTATGTATATGTACGGAATAAACTCTTATGTTTTCATCACTAAAGGAGGTCCCACCATTCTTAACATGTCTTATTATTGCCTTCCATAAGTGCTCATGTTGAAGTTATTATTTTATTTGGCAATCTTGGCTATAGGATTCCTAACTGGACACTAAAGTCAAGAGTCTGGTTCCCAGAGTGAGCAAACAAGGAATGAAATACATCTTTTAAAATTATGTTTCGGTGAATTCCAAGTAACATTCAGACCTGGCAGGAAATTCCCTTTATGACATCACCTAGTACTTACTGACCATTTCCCTCTTTCACCTTCCTGTCTTTCCTGTGCCTAGATATCATTGTGTATCATCATGTGGTACCTGTTTCCTTTATCTCATGCTTATCCATGTTGAAATTTCACTTTCTGATCTTGGAGCCGATATCACAATTAGCTAGGGTTGTTTTAGCCTTAAAACATTTTTAAAATTTGGAAATAAAAAAATAATTCCCAGGTTGAATATTACTTGATAGATCCTAATTCCCTGAAATCTGTTTTGATGTTCAGCCTTACTAAGATATATTTCCCCAACCATAAAACTATTGAGCTATTTTTCAGTATCATTTTAAATGTTGCCAGCGTCTTTTACTCCAGGGAAGAGTAATATTAGAATTCATATACATAGAAGAATAATCAATATGACATCAACGATAAATCACTGAGATCAGACTCATCCCTGTTCTTTTGGGGATAATAGATATATATGAATACACAGCATCTCAAAGAAGTTAGAAGATCCTAACAGGAAGAATGTAGGTATTGAAGTTTGGTTTTACTAACATCATGATTCGCTTTCTCTTTAAATTTTCATTAAACTAGTACAGCTAGATGTTCTTAATGTTTTTTGGTACCATAGAACTTTTTTTAGTTTATTTAAGCCTATTGTCCCCTTTCTCAGAATAATTTTTTTAAATACGTAAAACAAAATACATAGGATTACCAAGGAAAGAATTGCCGAAATAGTAATATGTTCAGTAGTTGCCATTTATTGATGTGTTAAATAATAAGACCTAATTGAAGATCTAATAAATAACATGCTTACGAATGGTGTTGAGCATAAATAATACTGTGAAATATCTTTAACAACTGCAGTAAGATATGGAAACATCTGTCATTTCTATTGGTGACAAGGTCAGAAGTACTGTAATACTACTGTGGTTTGTTGCTTATCTTCATAAACGAAAGAAATGGCAAATTTAGTTAGAAGTTAGAGAGTAAAAATGGTTCTTTTACCCATCTAAATTCAAAGATCTCCTAAATTCTCTTTCAGGCAGGGGGTTCCTTTGTCCCGTGTGGTTTAGCAACACGTTGTTATACATTCATCTATAGATTTAAGTTTTAGTTATTCAGTTGAGCATCAATGAGGGCCTAGTACTCACCGGAAATTAAGTTAGGGGCTCAGAGTTGCAAGACAAACAACGTGGTACTATCTGAAATAAACTTATAGTCCAGTAGTGTAAGAAAATATCACAAATTACTTCAATGAAACATTAAAGATACTATAAGGAAAAAAAATATCCAGTACAGAGAAAGCACAAATGAGGGGAAGGTTGCATGGGCCACGTCCCATAAACAGAGGAGTGTCTCCAGCCAGCTTTATGGGTGATGGGTAGGAAAGAACCATCCAAGCAGAGGGCATTTTCTGACCCAATATACTAAGATATAAAATAGCTCCAAAGTAGTTGGTCATTTAATATGGTTTGAGATCTAGCATGAGGATCTCTTGCCAAAATTATATTTTATGCACTGCCTATGGAGATGCTTAAACATAACGAACTTCATTTTAGAAACTCTTTTTTTTAATTAGTTTATTTATTTGTATTTTATTTTTGGCTGTGTTGCTGTGTGCGGGCTTTCTCTCGTTGCAGAGAGCAGGGGCTACTCTTCGTTGCGGTGCACGGACTTCTCATTGCAGTGGCTTCTCTTGTTGCGGAGCACGGGCTCTAGGCACACGGGCTTCAGTAGTTGTGGCTCGTGGGCTCTAGAGCACAGGCTCACTAGTTGTGGCACACAGGCTTAGTTGCTTCGCGGCATGTGGGATCTTCCCGGACCAGGGCTCGTATCCATGTCCCCTGCATTGGCAGGCGGATTCTTAACCACTGCGCCACCAGGGAAGTCCTAGAAACTCTTTATTCCAAAAGAATTCTTTAAGTATCTGTCTATTCCACACATATACTTCCACATTTTTGTGTATTTGTTGAATGAATAAAGTATATTTGAACCTTACAGTGGCTCGGTTAATACCTAACTGTTCTCACAAGAACCACCAGGTGGCAGATATTTAGTCTAAGAATGGCTGTTAACTATGAGGAAAACTCAGATGATGAAATGCGTAATAGCTTTTGTTTTCTTGATCCTTACTGTCTGAGTTCATTAAATTCAAAGGGATTTTGTGAGTATAAGAACTGGGAGATATTTTTAGGCCCTTTTGGCCTAGAAAAATAACTGTTTATTGAATTGGTTTATAAAATTGAATTGGAAAGAGACTAACAAATACTCTTCTGTCAGCTAAGAAAAATAATAATAATAAAAGAGGATTTTTCAGTCCAAGTCATCGCCGTATAGGGATTTCTACTCCTCACTCTCCACAATCAGTAAAAGAATGATTACAACCATGAAAGTCATTATATTTTACATATTATTGGAAGAAATAAAGTACATAAGAATCACGCAGCACTGTAGTGCCTTTCTGTTTTTGCCACATGGAAGTTAAACCTCAGTCACCGTAAGACAAGTCCCATAGTCATATATAGCAGAAAGGAGGTATCTGAAATCACAGCGTCCCAACTGCATATTGGATGAATCCACAAGCCCTCAGTACACTTGGTTGCATTTAATTCTGTGTGTGATGCCTTAAATGGAACATTGAGAAAGAGAAAGAGAGAGGTCACCCAAAGGAAATTATCCAGAATAGAAACCAGGTCATATAGGGAACAGCTTCGGGAAATGAAGGTGCTCAGTTGAGACATGTGACATAGGCGCCATCAGGGGCTCACATGGGGAAGTCAAACAAGCTACTTTTGCTCAGAATTAGGACAGTTGAGTTATAGAGAGTTGGAATTCTGCTTTTAAAAGGGAAGGATTTTTTTCATAATTGGGACAGACCACCTAGGGAATCTCTGAGGTTTCCTCAGTGGACTATTCCAGTAGAGGCTCAAGTGTAATTCAGTGTATGAAAATCCAGACAGTCTACCTCCAGGGACCAGACTCTCGAAATAGGAAGAAACACATGAAAATACATTGCACAGTGCCTGGGTTATAGTACATGTTCAATAAATAGTACTTTTTGTCTGTACTTTTCCTTTTAGTTACTGCCTAAGTTTGTCATGTAACCTCATTTTTGCTTGAAAAATAAATCTTAGTTTATTTATCCATATAACTGTTTATACATGCTTATAATAAAGATTATAGTACTTAATGTTCACATATTACCTTTCAGTCTATCAAGCACACTCATACGTATATATCACATTTACTTAATATGGTGACTGGAGCATAATTCTTGACACATAATAAACGCTCATCATGACTTTGTGAGTCATCAGTAATTATCACCATTTTATGCAAACCGAGTCTCAGTGTGTAAGTCCCCACAGTTTATAAGTTGCAGAAACAGGAGCTAAATTTATAATTTATCTTTCTTTCCCATATTCCTTTTCACAGTGCTGCATTAGCATATGTAAGAAAATGATAACTATTCACAAATACAAAAAACTCCAACAGCATGTATGTGTATGCCTGTGTATGTGTGTATGAGAGAGAGAAAGATCCAAGAAAATCCAAACATATAGGGAAGCAGTTCCAATTTAACATATATTACATTGATCTGCCAGAGATAATATATATGCATCCCTTGGGTTTGGACTAAAAAAATTCCTGATGATGAGTTTTGCTACTCATATATATATGTGTGTGTATATATATGTGTGTGTGTGTGTGTGTGTGTGTGTGTGTGTGTGTGTGTGTGTGTGTGTATATATATATATATATATATATATATATATATGCATCCCTTGGGTTTGGAATAAAAAAGTTCCTGATGATGAGTTTTGCTACTCATCAGAGAAGACCAATTTAATAGAATAGAGTTCTGTTGCTCCTGCAAAACATATTCACAATACATACGGGTTTACTTAAGTGATGATTCACAACATGTCTGTGTATGTGTGTGTGTATATGTACATACACATTTCCTATACATACATGTGCATATTCAGACATTTCCCAATTACTAAGTGATTGAACAATGGTGGACTATCTCCACACTGGCTAGAGCTATTGTGATACATGGCAAAAACTCTACAGATAAAATGCAGAGCAGCGTTAAAGTTGAATACTAGGGTAAGGTTAATTAATGCTATTCTTGGAATTGTCAAGCGATCAGCAAGAACAGCATTAAATTGAGGTCACTGAGATTTCCCCTTGCATTCACCATGCTGAGTAGCCCATTACATTATTCATAATAAATCTGTGCCAGCCTGTAATGAATTGTATATTTATAGGCTATCCAATGACATTTACAAATTCAAGTTTTAATTCAAGCACAGCCTTTCCTCTGTTTGGTGAATGTATTTGAAGCTTTTGTTATGGGCCAGACATTATGCAGAGAGCTTTACATGTATCATTTCATTTAATAACCCAATAAATATTTAGTTATAAACTCCATTTTATAGGTTTGCAAACTGAGTCCCAGAGAGGATAGAAAACTGGCACTGGACCAGCTTTTGAACCCAGACACTCTGACTCCTGAATCATTTAACCTTGCACACTTAGACTAAGCACCATGGAGAGATAATAATAATAAGTACCATTCAGGGGAGGCTCATGCCCTGGAGGCCTGGGTTCTGCGGACCAGCCCTAAGAGAAAGGAAAAGTTTCCACATATAGGATGGCACTGGGGAAGCACTTCAGGTGTAAACCCAGAGGAATGCTGGGCATCAGGGTTAGTTTCTGAGCCACTATGATTACAGGGAGAGAGTTATAGAAAGACATCAAGAAACACAGACTGGAACAAGATAGGGTCCCCGAGCTGGGGGAGACTCCCAGAAGAGAACACCTGAGGTACATGAAAGCCTGATCCTCTTCTGGCCATGAGGGCTCCCCTGCCCCTGGCACACAACTCACTTCAGCTAGTCTACATCCTTGGAGGACAGTATTGCCCATGGTCAAAGGTAGGTAAACAGCAAAGGTTCTAATTTAGCACATAAAATTTCAGGAAAATCTTCAGTGAGAAGTATAAGATTCCATTACCAATGAAGAAACTGTGTTCAGCTTTTCATCCTCTCTTCCTTCCTCCCCGCTCCCTCCCTCTCTCCCTCTCCCCACATACATACAACATTCGCCAACACATATGTGATGCTGTCATATGAGATTGGGCAACCCTTCATACAGTATAATGAGATGGATGCCCCTGACAGTGAGGTAGCTTGCTGAGGGAATGCCACAGTGACACAAGGCCAAAATGAAGATGTTGACTCAGCCAGGGAAGCTCTGAGGTCGCATATAAAAAAAGTTGACTGCCACCTGTGATTTTTAAAGAATATACTGGAACATGCTCAGACTCTGGAGATGACCTTGTGGTCTGTTCTTACTGCCTGTGTACCTTAACAGGCCTATTGAGAATTCTAGGAGTCTCCAATGCCAAACAGCTGTCTTCTGAGGAAAGATGCCCCTTAGTGGCCATCTAGCCACTTTCTACTAGCAAAAAAAAAACCAATAAAAATTAATATGCATTTATTCATTTCATTTTATTTTTAAGTTAATTGCTTTGTCAGGGACTTAAAAGGAGTGGAGGCAGCTAAATATGAAATGCACATGAGAGAGGACAGTTATTTTGAAGGTCATTGGTGCAAATTCTTGTTGTAGCAATACTCCATACCCAGTGGTGCTCAGGAACTCCAATCAGATAACTACTTTGGGGAAATGCCAATAAAGGGTGAGCAAAAATACAGCAGAGCGCTCCACTCACAGTAGCACAGTGCCAAGTGCAATTTTCTCCATATACCTAGCTGGGGAGCTGGGACCCAGGAGAACTCTATGACTGATTTTTTTCTGCCTCACATTCATTTACCATATATGACCAAGGCACTCCTTTGTGTCAGTCACTTATTCAGAAGTCAAAGATTTAGCAGAATAAAGCAGACAGGACCCTTGCCCTTGTGGATCTTACATTCTAGTGGAGAGAAAGACAATACACATTGAGTAAGAAATACTTTCATTTTAGATGCTGGTAGATTCCATTAGGAAAATAAAAGCAAGTACTGTTTGGCCAGGAGGAGGAGCTGCCTTAGATGCTGTGATTGGTAGAAATCTCCTAGAGAAATTATAGTCCAGATTATATGTGGGCTCAGTAAATGATGTGAAATACTTGGCCATGTAAAGATTCTAGAAGGTGGGAACATACCTAAGCATGCTAACATGTTCCAGAAGCAGCAAGAGGGACAGTGTGGGGGGAGTGTATCAAGAAGGGAGCATGGCGAAAGACAGAAAATTCATGGAATCAGATCATGGAGGGCCTTCTAGACGCTGGCAACTTCTGAGCATGCTATAGAGCAGTTGGAGGATTTTAAGCAGAGGAATAATACCCAATTTCTCCTGTGAAAACTTTACCCTGGGGCCATGTAGAGAATGGATAGTAAGGGGGAAAGTGGAGCAGAAAATCCAGTGAAGAGATTGTTCTTGGAAAGGCCAGGTGATCAGCAGGCAACATTAAAGTGAGGTCACTGGAAGTTTCTGATGTATTCAGCCTTCTGAATGACCAATTATAATATTCATATTTTTTCTAAATCCCAAATATGTAAGGACTTATGTATCTTAAGGGTATTCTAAGGTTTACTGAGTCTAATCCTAAATCAAACATTGTTCTTTTTTTTTCTGTTATTGTCGTTGTTAGGCCTTTGCCCTAATTTTCCTTTTATTGACAGGTTTTCTGGTGGTAGAAAACTGGAAGACAAGCGTTTAACTGTCACCTCAACCACCATTTACCAGGGGACCTCGAGCATTATCTGAGCCACTTTGGGTCTTAGTCTCTTTATCCAAGAATGAATGGGGTCAGCATAGGTTCATCTGGCTCTGAAATTACATCATTGTTCAGATCATAGAATTAATTAGAGTGTGGTTTCAATTAGATCTGTCATTTATTAATCAGAAAGAAGAAGTAATTGAAATGAGCCCAGTGACCTAAATACTGGTTATGCATTTGTGCTGGCTTCAAATAATAGTTTCATTTCCTTTATTGCACTTAAATCACTCTCTGAAACCATCTAGCTTATTTGTTTTTGACTCCTCCATTATAATGTCTGTTTCATGAGAGCAAGGACTTTGTCCATTTTTTTAAGCCAGCCTCTAAAAGAGTACTTGGACTGTGGCAGATGTTCAATACATACGTGTTGAATGGATAAATGATTTGCTACCTTGGTGGGAATTTCTACGTACTAGTAGGTATAGCAATTCAACAGACTGCTATACAACCATGTTTTATTTATGTAGACAAGTACTTTTCACAGCTTTTAAAGCCATAGAATCCTTTGTTTAATTAAAATCTTGCATAAAAACAAAATATGAAAATTATATGAAAACCTGGTTCTGGTTAAAGGACGGATGGAAAGCCCAGAGTTTTGCCCAAATGCCTTTGTTTCTCAATTCCTTCATAAGCAACCACCAAGGTACCTCTATACACGGTTTGAAAACTTCAGGAGCCTTGACTACCAAGATCTTTCCAACTTCATAGAAGCTGGAGTTTATTAAACCTCTCTTGCTTGTTAGCCCAGTCCTATGCCTACCACCCCATTCAACAGCGGACTCTATGCCCATCATCTCCAGGGAAAGGAACTTGTACCCTCTCATATTTGAATACCTCTGTTAGAAAATACTGCCTTTATCTGACCAAAATCTATATCCCTGGGCTGCAGTCAACCCTCAGGCATCCAGACAATCAGTTGGTTCTCTTTTCCCCAGGACAGAATTTTAACAATTGGAAGGAAACTGTCACTCATTCTGTACCCCACCCCACCCCCCGTCTAGGGTGAACATTCTCCAGTTCTTTTTGTTTTAATATTGCTATACTGTACTCATGGTCTCCCAAACTTGAATAATTAAAACTTTTCATCTCTTGTTCAGCCACAGTTTTACAGTGTGCTTTGAAAGAATTGGTGCCCAGATTAAAACACAGATGTTCTGGTAGAGCTCCCCATTCAGAGTAGAAAAGACCATCTTCTCCCTTTTTTTCTGTTCACAATAATTTTATTAGCATAAAATAGTATCCGTTGACTTTGGGGCACGTATGTCATACTGGGATTTGCCTGCAAGCTCTCTTCATTCTGGTTGCCACTACCTGGTTACTGATTCTGGTTACTAATTTCCAGGAAATTCCTCCACATTCTGTTGCCTCTGACACAACACAGCATTTTAAGACATTTACTGTAGTCACTGCTGTGCAGGAAAGGAAATATAAATGCAACAAACATTAGGGAAGTAACAAAGATTCCAACGATCTCGAAAGGTCCTTGGAGAAGCTGTCTCTGGACCAGGGTGAAGTATGGATGCCCCATCCTTCTCAGAGCATCTCCTAATCTCCTTCTATACCCAGATGCTCTGAGGATGTATCTTTCAAAAGAGCATGGGCTTTGGAGGGACATGAACAGGGATTTAATGCTGGCTCTATCACAAAATCAGCTAGAGATGCTGGCAAACAACATCATCACCAGGGTCATCATTTCCTCACTTGTAAAATGAAAATACCAAGTCATATGGCAGTAGTGGAGAATGGCCTCTGTAATGATTTAGTATAAATTAAGCAGAGGTGTGTCTTTGTCTTTAAATCTTTTTCTGGGTATTACCTACATCATTCTAGTCCAGCGATGAAAAATTCTTTCATGGGACTATACAGAAAAGAAGCCAAGATGTGGGGCGTGGTAACACAGAAGTTAAATGGACAGAGAGGCTCAGTCTGTGAAGCCTTGATTAATGGCAGAGCCTTACTCAAACATCTCAGGTAGGTCTTATTACCAAGGTGTACTTTTCCTTCTAAGGTTGCTCTACTAAGAGTCCGTGCTGCTCCAGATCCTGCCAAGACAACACCAAATTGTTATGGAAATTAGACCAAAGACTTGGATAGTTTGAACTTTTTGTTTCCATTTACTCAAGTTCCGCATTTAAAAAAGAAAAAAAGAAGGCAGTAGCCAGCAGCCAGAAGCCATCCTGACTTCTCCTGAGCTCCTAACATATCAGAATTATATCTTCCCTTGTGTGAATGACTATAATGCAAGATCCAACCCCCTCCACTTCTGTCTCTTCCTAGGAATTTGCAGGGGGAGGATCCTAATGTTATATGGCTGATAGATACTGAAAAAGTGATTCAAGTGTACGTTTTGAAAGCAGGAAGAGTTACAGTAGAAAGGTAACATATACACCTGGAAGGAGATTCTGATAAACATTTGAAAAGAAAAGGAATCATGGAAGAACTAAGGGAACTGGGACATTAAAGACTGTTTTGTTTAGTTGAGATTTTTAACTTCCAGAAGAGGTGGCATAAATTCCTGTTGATGAAAAGCTGATTTCATCATCACTTGTCATAATTCTCCCCTTTTCTCATGTACTAAGCTCTCTTTTCCCACCTGGCAAACTCTGATTCATATTCCCACAGTGAGCTCATTTGCCACATTGTCTGTGAATCCATGGGAGGTATTCACTCTCTTCTTTGAGCTCCTACGTACTGCGTTCATACATCAATTATGTCGCTTCTCCTGCCATATTTAGAATCTGTAATGTCTGTCTCTCTGATCACTAGGCCATTAGGTCATCAAAGGCAAGAATCACGTCCCATGCATCTTGATTCCTCCAAATCCTACCACTGCCTTGGAACATAGTAGATGTTCAGTAAATGGAATTTTTGGGGGGGAGCGGGGTGTGGATAAAGGATGGAAAAAGTAAATGTGTTTCTATCTGAATTCCTTAACATTTCTGTTTTTCCAGAGTTGGTTTATAACTTTGATCTTCCTCAAGGTGTTCAATTAATGTGGGTAATTTTTTTCTGAACCTCAAGAATTCCTGTTTTTTATTTTTCCATGCACTGTAATGCCAGAGCCTTCTATGTATCTTTCCAGATGTTATCATCTACCTGCTCGATAGAATTACATTATCTCTTTCCAGGCATCCAAATTCCAGATATACCTAATGTCACTTAAACCCAGTTATGATAAATTGGTAGCAGATGTCTGCAGTGAATTTCTAAAGCTTATGCAATGGTTTTCTCTTCCAGGAATTCTCTTATACATTTTCCTATATGTTCCTTTGTGTGGCCTTTTTTGATCACCAAGAGGGCACTCCATAAGCATATTTTTCTTGGCCTAGATTTATCAAACTAATTTAACAGCATTCCCCTGTGCCAATCTATAAGAAGGTGAAGTGAAGGGGCTCTGTCTACACCCCTTACTTTTTTAGCACTGTGCTTAGGTTTCCTCACCTGTAAAACAGAAAAAATAATAGTTACTTTATTCTGAGACTTGAATACTATAATGTCTTTAAATCTGTTAATGCACTGCCTGATATTATAAGGATTCAATCCAGTAGTAGTATTATAAAATTATTCACTGTATAATGATGGAAGAGTTTGAAATCATGGAAGTCTAACCCAAGAATGGTGCCAGTGTTGGTGTTGCGGTCCGGGAGCCACACGCCTGGAGTCAAGTTCCCCGGTAAATGCGACCCTTGTCCCAACCAAGGACACCCGAGAATCACCAACACCAAGTAGAAAGATTAGCAAAGGATTTATACAAGTACAAGTATAGAAGCTTACACAAACTGTCCGGACAGGGTCCCACTCGGAGAGAAGTGAGTGAGACTCCTACTAACAGTCGGGCGAGGCTTTTATACCCTTCACAGGGCAGGAAGTCCCCAAGGCGGGAGGGAGCTGTTTAATTTTGAATCAGCCAATCAGGAACCCGGTTCTTCCCGCCCCAAGCAAGCAAGCAAGTTTCTTACAGAAGCCAAAATGTGCTGTTAGCCCTGAAGCTGTTCTTCCATTTCTTTCGTCACTTTGGAGTCCTGAAGCCCAGTCAAGGGGGACATGGTATTTACACAGGATAGTCTGAGACTGCAGACAGAAGGAGACCCATCACAGCTGAAGCACATTCAAGTTTATATCTGGATAGTGTTCAATGCCATTTGGAGGATGTAAGATGGAAGGAAAATCAGAGAATCGAGTTTGCAAGCTGGCAGACTAGAGTGAGGGCAGTTGCTGTGATTGGGAGAGATTTGGCATCCCCCTTGTACTGTGTATTCTTTGTACTCCCAGGGAAAATAAGCACTCCCCTTCCCACCCTGAGTGCATCCTGGGGGACACCAAGTGTGAAATAAAAAGGCAAGAAGCATCTCTGAGTCTATATAGACCCAGAGACTCAATTATCTTGCTTGACTCAAGTCCCTACTCATGCTTCTTAATGGAAGGGCTGAAAGAGCCAAATGTCAACTTGAGATGACAAGGAAAAGGACTCAGGGTAGAATGCCGGAGATAAAACCTTCCGCTCTGATTTCTTTTAAGGTCAGTGACACAAAGACAAGGGACAGAATGAAAGGAGCCATCCCATTTTTCTCCCAGCTGCAAGAATACTCACACGCTAACAATAGCAGCAGTCCCCTATTTGCCTTTCTTTGTTCAAATAGCCATTTAACAATCCCACTAAACGTTGTTTTCTCAGCTTCCTGTGTGTCAACCAGGGGACCACTTAGTGTCACTGGGAAGTCCAGCTATGGCATTTTCTTCAAAGTGATGGGCAATACTTTCTCTCATGCCTCATCCACCGCATGTGGGAATCTGTGTGTGCATGTGTGTGTTTGTGGTTGCAGTAGTCATTAGAGCATTAAAAAAAAAGATACAAATGTTCATACTGTTTAATAGCAGCATCAATGTTCCGTTTATTTAATGGCTGACAACCACTAAGTGGAAGAGGAAGGAACTGAACCCAGGTCTGTTGAAATCAATGTCTGTGTTGATCTTTAAAAATCTTTAGACTACCAATGTGCTTAAAATAGTATTTGTTATCACCTTTTGAGGCTATTCTGATGGAGTTTATAAATGAGCCAGTGTCACAGCTTAGCATTAATGGCTTTTTTACCTATTGAATTCAGTCCAAATTTCTTAGCTTTTTTCCACTAACATCCTGACTACTCTGTGGCCCCTTTCCCACCTCTTTCTGTATTTTATGCACCCTTCATGTTATCCCAGGTGGACTAATCTGTTCCCCATGAGCATCCCATATTTTCCATCCTATGAAATAGTGCAGCAGAGTGCTTGAGAACACAGACTCTGAAGCCTGCCTGCTTACATTCAAATCCCAGCTCCTTTATATACTAATTTTATGAACTTGGCAAAGTATAGTCGCTTAACCTCTCTGTGCCCCAGTTATGTCAAAAATATCCATAAAATTAGGTAATAAAAGTATTTCACTCATAGAGTGATTTTTTAAAATATTTATTTATTTATTTGGTTGCACTTGGTCTTAGTTGCAGCAGGCCGGCTCCCTGGTTGGGGGAGGCGGGCTTCTTAGTTGTGGCATGTGGGCTCCTTAGTTGTGGCATGTGGGCTCCTTAGTTGCAGCTCGTGGGCTCCTTAGTTGTGGCTCGCTGGCTTCTCAGTTGTGGCACTTGGGCTCCTTAGTTGTGGCACTTGGGCTCCTTAGTTGCAGCATGTGGTCTCCTCAGTTGTGGCATGTGAACTTTAGCTGTGGCAGGTATGCAAGATCTAGTTCCCTGAGCAGGGATCAAACACGGGCCCCCTGCACTTGGAACGTGGAGTCCTAACCACTGTGCCACCAGGGAAGTCCCCAGAGAGTGATTTTGAGGGTAAAATTAGTTAATATGCGTAGAAGGTTTAGAAAAGTGTTTGGCAAACAGTTAAGTGCCATACAAATGTTTGCTATTATTTTGTTTAAGATTTTTTAAAATTTTTATTTATTTTATTTATTTATTTTTGGCTGCTTTGGGTCTTCATTGCGGCGCACAGGCTTTCTCTAGTTGCAGCGAGCGGGAGCTACTCTTCGTTGCAGTGCATAGGCTTCTCATTGCTGTGGCTTCTCTTGTTGCGGAGCACGGGCTCTAGGTGCACAGGCTTCAGTAGTTGCAGCACGTGGGCTCAATAGTTGTGGTGCACGGGCTATGTTGCTCCGTGGCATGTGGGATCTTCCCAGACCAGGGTTCAAACCCGTGTCCCCTGCATTGGCAGGCAGATTCTTAACCACTTGGCCACCAGGGAAGCCCTTATTTTTTTTTTTTTTATCAGCTGCTGTGATGGCTTCTCCATTTTTACCTACCCAGATCTTCTTATCATGCATATGCAAAGTGTCTCTCTTTTGTCATGCTATCTAGCAGATGGGATATGATCTTTCCTGCCTTAAAACCTCCATAATATTTAGACTTTTAATTAGCATAGAATTATTTATTTTTCAAATTACAAGGAGTAAATGGATACTTCCATTGAAGTTGTTTGGGAAAGCATTTTCTTTCTAACATGCATTTGAAAAGTTTCTATGGTTGTGTTACATTCTACTTGCGGTGTAGTGGGAAGTCTTGTTAGTCAAAGTGTGGTGCATGGACCAACAACAACTATGTCACCTGAGGCCTGTCAGAAATGCAGGAACACAGACCCCTCCCCAGACCTACCTCACGAGGATCTGCATTTTACAAGGTCCTCACACACTGAAGCACTGGTGTAAAGCTTTAGAACTTGGCCAAGATAAATTGGATTCAGCTATGTGGTTTGGAGACAAGCAAGATCTTTGTAATCATGAAAGCACCATGACATTAAGAAACTTCTTCTAATATGTAACAAAGCTGAAACATGAACCCAGGTCCCTGAATCCAAAATCTTAACCATTATTCTATGTAATCTTGACTAAATCCATTGCTTAGCCTTTTGTAACAGTATGATGTTTACGACGTTGATGTCAACATGGGGGCTTGAGGCCCAGCTTCACCACATATTAGTGTGAATAGAGGAAATTCATATCTTCAGGAGTTCCCACTGGCTTAAGGATGCATGAAGAGTTCATTTGATTGCTTTGGGTCAGTGACTGTTATATCTCTGGTTTACAAGGGAAAGGCAGTAGAGAGGAAGCTGGGAGAGGATGAAGGTCATGTCACCTGCTCTCTCCTTTTACTCTCTTCAAAGGTATAAATGCATTTACTGTTAAGGATTGGACAACTATTTATTTTGAAGTGCACCAAGAAGTGAATTCCTATTAGGCTCTTTTGCTTGAGAAAAAATATATTTTAATTTACTGTTTACTAAAACTTACTAATTTTAATTTCTTGCATCTTGTTAAAGTCTTAGTTTTTCTTCTGATCTTTAAAAATGCTGCTGAGCTCCATAGACTTAAATAATGGTTGTTCTTTACATCATGTTTCATACTATTTTTGTTGTGCTTTTGAAGTTGGCTTTGCTAGGAGGAAGAACAAAGAAATTACACAATGGTTCCTAATTTTAATGCTCGGAATGAACTCTCTAGCACTCTAGTACACAGGAACATGAAAATAAGCTGGCAAAGAAAAATGCTTCGCTCCCACTTAGAGGGCAGTGGCTTAGTGAAACTACTGGTGCTAATCCAGAGTGTGGCCTTGGTTTAGGGGACAGCAGGGAGAGGGCTTGGGGAAGAATCTTCAGGATAGGATCAGAGTAGGATTAAAAAAAAAAAAAAGCATCATATTTCATTTTAAAGCTTAATATGACCATGAAAATCAGGTAGACCTACCTTCTTACTTCTCCAGTGAGGGAAAGGAGGCCAAGAGAGTTTACCAAGGTCTTGCAGCTAAATGTGACTCAGCAATTCCTGGGTGGCTGGCACTAAAGTGAATCTGAGCAACATCTGATCCCTCTAGGATCATACAAGAATCTGGGAGTGTTACTCAGTTTTCCTGGGTATCTCCCGTGTAAAAAGGAGATATACATGTTATTAAACTTCAGTTTGTTTAGGAAAAAAACTCTTGGAGCCCTCTACGAAGTCCCCCAAATGGGATAAAGTCTGTCTTATCTTTGTTCCATCAGTCATTGCTGATACTCAGTTGGTAAAATGATCTGGGGTCTCTTGAAACCATCAAACATGCTGCCACAGAGCTAAACTCAGATATGGGAATCTCCATGATGCTGGAGCCCACAGACCCAGGGTAAAACATTGATGTGCACCACACATTTTTCTATGTGCAGCCTGGAACGGGGCCCCAAGACTGTACTATGCACAGGCCCCAAACCCTGTACTCCCAGATTGGAGAGAAATACTCCATCTCTCATGGCCCATGCTTCTTTCCCTTTATATTACCCAATCCCATGCCTACGGTAGACTGTTCTGGGACTTTAGACTTTCACAGATAGGTGGGATGGTTAACATTCATCAGTGTCTCTTTTGTACTCTGAAAAAAAAAAACGATGAGTTAGGAAAATTAAGGATCTGGCAACTTCCCTGAAACAGTAGAGGGAAAATACAGGGAGCACAGCACACAGAACTCTACATTGGCCCTAATGGCTCTCTACAGCAGAAAAGATAAAACCCAATTAAAATGTCGAGAAATGATCATACCACGTGGGCTAATATTATTTCCCATTTAAACTTCACATTGAATATCTAAAATGTGATCAGTGCTAAGTTTATTCAGGCCACCTGCACAGGCTTCTCCAGAAGATGTATGGTGGAAAAGTTTGAGAAGCACTGAAGTAGGCCAATGTCCTCCTTTTGTAGGTGAGGGAAATGAGGCCCAGCCCTACTCTCTGGGGTTGTGCATATCATCCATGGCAGATCCAGGTCTCAGCTGAGTGGATGAAGGCCTCAGAGTTTGTGCTGAGGTTGGGGAAACCATGCCACTTACTTCAGTCTAAAAAGGAGGCCCCTGGAACCCAATGTGCACCTGAGCATAAGTCCCTCCCCCACCCCTGCCAGGGCCCTGCTGGTTTTGGCTTAGTCCTTGTAGCCACACCACCTGTCCCACCAATTGCAACAGCACAAGAGACCAGGCTTGAGAAGGATGCTGTAGTTAGGACTAATTACTTACCTTTCCCTCAGCTACCAGGACAAATCCTTTCATTCTTAAACACCCATCACTGTCTCAGCCACCCAGGTCATCCATTAACACTGCAACATTTCCTCATAGGGCTCTGTACATCCATAACCTAACAAATTGCCACTCTTTACCAAGCTCCCAAGCCTTTCTATCATGCTTTCTGGAATACTCCATCTGACATCAACAAAATTCCTTATTTCCTCAACCTCTTCTTTTAGATTTCCTTCACCTCAGACTCACTGGCACCTGACCTGCTCCAAGGAGATTGCTTCTTGGGACCCCTTTGAATGGTGCCTGCCCTTCTCTCTCATAACCCAAATACCACAGGGTCTGGGGGAAGGTTCAGTGTCATCCTCAATGCTTATTGCTGAATTATCTCTCTTTCCTTTTCCCCAACACCCACGGGATGTTTCAACGCGCATGCCATCAGACCATACAATCCACTACCCTTCTGATTTGGTCTGAATATTTGTGTATCCCAAAATTTCATATGTTAAAATTCCAAAGGCCAAATGATGGAATTAGGAGGCAGGGCCTTTGGGAGGTGCTTAGGTCATGAGGGTGGAGCTCTTCTGAATGGTGTTAGTGTCTTTACAAAAACCACCCCACAGAGCTCCCTAGACCGTTCTACCAGGTGAGGATACAACAAGAAATTAGCAACCAGAAAAGGGCCTTCACCAGAACCTGACCATGCTGATACCCTGATCTTGGGCTTCTGCCTCCAGGACTGTGAGAAATTTCAGTTGTTTATAAGCCACCTGGTCTACGCTACTTTGTTATAGCAGCCCGGACACACTATGACACCTTCTTTGTTTCGGTTTTTCCTGACTCCCGGCCACTCCCTGCTGTGGAAGATTTTTAGAAAGTGGCACATGACCAGTATTGCTATCATTATTTTTGATGATTTTTATATCCCATCGAAGTAATGGAAATACACAAAATAAAGGGAAGGGGAGAGAGACAGAGAGAATGGAGGATAACTAAGAAGTATCTTAATTGACAGAACAGAGAAGGCTAAATATGCTTGAGCTAGTGGTGGTGGAGGTGGAGGTGGTGGCTGGGTTATGAAAACCGAAAGAAACAAGCCGACTCCTGCCACAGCCAAACTCTACCCCCAAGTGGACATAGATTTGGTGCATCGGGTACTTCTCTAGTCGGGGAAGCCACACGGGAGTGGAACACAGTAAACTTCGTTGAAGGTTTGCTTAAGGAGCAGTGGGAAATGTGGATCTCTCCATCTTTCCTACCAAGCCAAGTGACTTGCCTTTTCCCCTCCCTGGAAGAAGCCTGGATGTTTACCCTCTCAAGATCTTAAGTTTAGAGAGGCTGAGCCTTCAGACCCTGAGCCACAAAGAAGGTTAGGAGTGGAATTCTAGTACCGAAAACAAGAGATTAAGTAACAATTTGCCTGCTAAAATGTGAGCCCCCAGCTCCCCATCCCTGTTCAACTCCCAAACCTGGAAGTCAGCTTTATATAACATAGTGGTATTCCTCTCTAGGGAAACTAGCCTGCTCAAGATAAAAAATCTCCAAGACCTCTCGCCATTGACCTTTGGTGGTCCCACAAATCAGTGGCCCGGTCACTGCCTGATCAATTTATAATGAAGTGCATCATTGACAAGTGCTACTGCTCCACCATCACCATCATCCCCCAGAAAACACACGGTAAGTTTCCAAACAGTTTAACGTATGTTGCTAAGAACCAAGGATGACCAAGCATTTGGGAAAATCTTTAATATGGACAGAGATAACATTCAAAAACCAGGGAAAAGAATGTAGAAGAAAAATAGACAATGCTATGAGCAGGAAAAAACAGAATTAATTAACATCCCCAGCTGATAAAAAGGAAGAATATTGCTTATGTTGTTTTCCAAGTAGATGTAATAAAAGAAAGACTATGGAGGGAAAGAAAGAAATATCAGAGAGAAAAATGATAATAGCGTAAACTTAAAATACAGTAGGCAGACTTAAAGATAAGTTAAGGAAGCAGAACATAAGAGATTAACATTAGGAGAAAAAATTTAAAGATGTGTCTCGTCTGTTAAGGATAAATACTATGGCAATAACAACAATAGCACACAGTGAGCTAAAGACCAAACTCTGCATAATAATTACATTATGAAAATTATTAATTCATTCATTAATTGTGCTACTGATCACATTTAAATATTGAAGGTCAATTTTAAAAGAATTTTTCTTTTCTTTTTCTCCAGTCACCTTTAGTCTAAGCAGACTAGTTTACCAGTATACTTAACACTTTGTACATTGTGTTCTACATATTTCAGTGTTGATGGTAGAATGGTTACAGTAATGGATTTGAAATCCAAATAGATTTTGCAGTTTTCCTTTATAAACATGTCTAACTGAGGCAAAAGTCTAGCCAGTTAAATAATCAATAATAACAATTCTATAGCTCTGTGCGGTATACATTGGAGTAAATATAGGTGTTAAATATTTATGCCAGGATTCAATATCATGTGTCTGCTTGTCTTATTTTAGAGACAAGACTGTCAACTCAAAAGCAATAAAAACAATCAAATATATTTATTGATTGATATTTAGAAGCATATTTTATCTTCTCTATTTAGAGGTTAGTTGCATTTTAAAAGAAATTGTGGGTATTGCTGTTTATTTAATAATAGAATTAACAGAACTAAGGAGGGATTTGCAGAGAAGATAAAAGAGGTATTGGTGAAATAATTGCTACGTTGTGGCTTAATCCTTAAAGACCTTAGGCCAGTGAGCTGTGTGAAGGTTTACTATGGATGTTTTTTATGGCATATGGATCCTATTTATGGCATATGATTGCTGGAGACTCAGTGAACCATTTGAATGGCAAACAGTTAATAGATTACTTTCTGTCCTTCTGTTTTACTCATGTGGTATTTGTAGGAAAAGTTTAATTGCTCCGATGTTCTTTTAAATAATTAAATTGCTTGTTTGCTGTATTTTTCTCCTGATGTAAAGAATGGCTGAAAATAATTCATCTTGAAATTGAGTAATAGCCATGACTTTGTGTTACAGGAAATTAACTATCTTGGAAATTTTTTAATACACTGTTTCAATTAAATTCAAATGGTAAATAGAGTATTTTTATCTGTATGGGGCAAACATGTTCTACTACTGCAATTTCTCACACTGTGTTCTCAGTACCATCAGTTATTTCAAAGCTGAGATTCTTAAAAGTTCAGATATCATTATTGAACCAAAGTTTCTTTTGAGAAACAAACTCTCCTTGACAAACATGACAGATCTTGAGTAAAGTCTTGGAGGACAAGGAAGCCATCTGAGTCACTGCCCTATCATCTCATGGTTGGGGCCCACAGCAGAGATTTTATGAGTTCCAGTGAGATGAGTAAGATGAGTGTTCTTGAAACGCAGGATGTGAGAGCCCACTGGCATCACGACACTCATCAGAGATGTGCTCACAGGTCATCAGAACAGATAACAGTATTTGCTTATGTCCAATTTCCTAAAGGATTTTTCTTCTCAAGAAAAATTATTATGTCAAGGACTTAGCATTACCACTTACTTCTTATCTAGATCTTTCCAGGGATGTTGTGAGGACTAAACTCATTCATTCATCTACACATTCATTAATACAAAATTATTATTGACTGCCCAGTCTGTGCCAGTCATTGTTCTAGGTGCTCAGAATATAAACAAATATAAACAAAGTCCCCCCACTCCACCCAGTGCTTACATTGAGGGGCTCAGAATAAGAGTACAGATGGGTTCTATTCACTATATGTCTAGGTATTAAATGGTTAGACATCAAGTTAACAAATGCCTAAATACGTGCACTTTATCTTCCTACCTAAAAAATATACCTTTATGATATTCAGGATCAAATTCAGAATTCTCAAACTCCTTGAAACTCCCCACTAGAACATGGCAGTGCAGGGAGAGGAGCCAGCCCCCAGCCTCTGGCTCCCAACTGGAGCCCACCTTCCCTTCCTGTCACCCCCTCCTCCCTTTGCCCTGCAGAGTTCTCCTGCACACTGTGTGGAATCTTCTAGGAATCTTCTGAGCCTATCCAAGTTCAATCTACACTTTCTGACAACAATTCTTGAGCATAGGGGTACAATTGGAAAGAGACCCATGTAGGCCTTGAAAGTAAATTCAGGATCACTTGGGAGAGGAATTCCAGTATAGAGAGTGGTCTAGAAAGGGAGGTTTGGTTCTCTGGGTAAGCAGATCCTCCCCTTTGACCCACCAGGGATCAGCATTTCAGGCCTCTCCTGCAACTCCAGTGGGACAGATTCTGACTGAGTAACTGTGGGTGGGGGGACCAGTTAATAAAGGGGGTCTCCTACCCTAGGGGACCCTCCTTACCAATCTCGTAGACTTTGCCTTTTCTTCTCTGCCAATGAAGCCACCTGAGCCTGGAGTTTTCCTTTTATGGAATTTTTTTTTTTAATGAATTCAATTTCTCCAGTAGATACACTTCTATTCAGGTTATCTATTTATTCTTGATGAGTTTGGGTAGTTCATGGCTTTCAAGGAATTACTCCATTTCATTTAAATTGTCGAATTTATGTGCTTAGAATTAGTTGTAATATTTTCTTACTATCTTTTTTTTTTTTTTTTTCCTTGCGTTATGCGGGCCTCTCACTGTTGTGGCCTCTCCCATTTGCGGAGCACAGGCTCCGGACGCGCAGGCTCAGTGGCCATGGCTCACGGGCCCAGCCGCTCCGCGGCATGTGGCATCTTCCCGAAACGGGGCACGAACCCGCGTCTCCTGCATCGGCAGGCGGACTCTCAAGCACTGCGCCACCAGGGAAGCCCTTACTATCTTTTTAATGTTTGTGAGGTCTCTAGTGATATCCCTTCTCATTCCTGATAATGATAATTTGTATATTCTCTTTTTTTGCTTTGTGAGTCTGGCTAGAGGTATATTAATTTTATTGATCTTTTCAAAACTAAGATTTTGGTTTCATTGTTTTTCTCTATTGTTATTCTGTTTTTAATTTAATTGACTTCTGCCCTTATCTCTATGATTGTCTTCCTTCCCCTTTTGTTTTTCTTTTTCTAGTTTCTTAAGGTAGAAATTCAGGTTGTTGATTTGAAATCTTCTTTTCTAATACAAGCTGTCATGAGTTGAGTTGCATTCCCCCCAAATTCATATATTAAAGTTCTAAGCCCCAGTACCCAGAACGTGACCTTATCTGCAAATAAAGTCTTTGCAAGTGTAATTAGTTGAGGTAGGATGAACTCATTCTGGAGTAGGATGTGTCCCTAATCTAATATGATGTTGTCCTTATGAAAAGGGGAAATTTGGATACACACATGCATACAGAGAGAACATCATATGAATGCAAAGACAAATCTACTAGACAAGGAGGGAAGTCTGGAGCAGATCCCTCCCTTACAGCCATCAGAAGGAGCCAATCTTGGCAACACCTGATTTCCTCTAGAATGAAAGCCCTCAACACTGTGAGACAATGAATTTCTCTTGTTTAAGCCGCTCAGTTTGTGCTACTTTGTTACGGTTGCCCTGGCAAACTAAACATTAACTTTTAATGCTATAAATTTTCTGCTAAAGCACTGTTTTAGCTGCCTTTCACAAATTTTGCTATTTTTAATTTTCATTTTTTTTGGTCATAATATTTTCTGATTTTCCTTGAGGTTTCCTCTTTGGTCCCTGGATTATTTAGAAGTGTGCTGTTTACTTTCCAAAAATTCAGTTATTTTTTTCAGTTAACTTTCTGTCATTCATTTCTTCATTAGTTCCAGTAAAGTTAGAGAACAAAATTTATAAGATTTAAATTCTTCAAAAACTTTTAAGATTTGTTTTGTGACACAGGATAACTCTTGGTAAGTGTTCCATTTGAACTGAGAAAGACTGTGTAGTCTGCTCTTGTTGGGTAGAGAGTTCCATAAATTTCAATTAAATCCAAGTTTGTTAAGTGTGTGCTTTTTACCTCTTGCTGATTTTTCTCTCTACTTATTCTACTGATTGTTTAGAAAATAGGATGGAAGACTCCAACTCAAATTGTGGATCTAATCTGTGCATTTTGCCTTTCAGTTCTATCAGCTTCTGCACTCTTATAAAGGGCATACACATTTAGAAACGTTATGTCTTTCTGGTGAATTGACTCTTGACATTATGTAATGTACCTCTTTATTTCTGTTAATTTTCTAAGCTCTAAAGTTGCCATTGATATTAATATAGCTATTCCAGCTTATTTGTTATTAGTGTATGTATGTTATATCTTTTTCAATCCTTTTACTTTCAATCTACTTAAACCATTATGTTTAAAGTGGGTTTCTTATAGACAGCATAGATTTTGGAAGGGATTCTAATGCCAATGTAATTATTAAGTTTCTAGTATGAACCCGGTGCTTTCTCAATGCTTCAGATATAGCATGGAGACCACACTTTTTTTATGAAGTCCAAAGAGAAAATTTACTTGTTACATAAAATTTGTATTCTGAAGTTGTCTTAACTCCATAAAGTTACCATGTATTCATAATATCTCATATTTACCTGCCCTGGAAGGTGAGACTGGTGATCTGAACAGGGTACCTTTTCTTCAGGGTTTGACTGCAAAGAAGACCAGAGGACAGAAACTAGCAGTCAAAAACTAAGTTAAACATTGATAATGAGCTTTTTCTGTCTCATTATCAATGTTCTGGCAGCCATGCAATTTTCTGCAGGAACCAAATCCTGTCTAAAGAGCTTTTCTTCCACCAGACTCTTTGTTGTCATTCCATTCTGACCAGCAGTTTCCTGATTGTAGTTGCTAACATATAACACCTTTGCATGTGTCAGTTTCCAAAATTATAGCTTGTTTTGTGATCATAACACCTTAGAGGGTTGTTTCCTGTTTCCTTAACAGTGTCAGTCTGGAAGTCACCATGTAATAAAGGCTGTTTCTGTGAAGGTTCCTGCAGATGGCTAATTTCTTAGGGAGACACCTTTATTTTTATGTAGTACCATTTCCCCAGCCTCATCCTAGACATCAGAATCCATGTGGCCTGTGAGAGGAAAGGTATTGGGCAAAGAGAGAACTTGGGCTGTGATGCAGTGTCAGCAAAGGCTCCGCCTGTTGTTGAAGAAGATCTGAGTTTGGGATGATCCTTCATAAGTGTCCCATGATGGGATGAAGAGTCCAAGCCATTATGTCCTTGCCTCAGCTGGTAATAGTATATAATATAAGCGGCCCTGGGAAGGGGATGTGACTTTGGAAAAGGCTGCTCTATGTAATTGAAGTACTGTCTGCTGGCAGTGCTCCTAGGAGCTGGGAGAATAATTCCTTTACTCAGGGAGATCTGGAAGGTCTGTCACAGTATCCACTACACTGAGGTATATGGTGAGAACTTGGTCACAAATGTTAGGTTGAGGCCCCTAATGCCTTAGCTAAAACTCAGCTTCAAAACTGGCCAGGGCAAGGAAAATGCCATTTGATGCTCTGTTACTCTATGGCTCTTTAACTTTTCTCCTTCAGTTTTCCGGAAGCATGATTGGCATGAGTTCTGGAGGGGCAGAGCCTATGAATGATGAGATGTAGTCTGTAGTCCTGACTGTGGGAGTTTTAGGGCTGTGGGCACAGAATCAGAAAGGTCATTAGAGAGACTCCTCAACACCCTGCTGTGGACAGCTGCCACCCTAATGGTAACATGTAAAATGCTCTTCTGTTTAGGAATACACATGTCCTTTCCCTAGATGTATTGTTAGCTAATTGTTGACTCACTAATTCATTCATTCATCATTCATTTATTCAGGACACACAGAACATTGTCTGCCAAAAAAAAAAAAAGTACTATGATACATGATGGAAATAAAGAAACAAAATAAGACATAGACCCTGCCTTAAAGTGCCTTACATTATAGTAGGTGGAGACTGGCATAATTATGTATGGAGTTAACATGAGCACACAAAAGAGAAAACAGTAAATGACACCAGGAAGATCAGAAAAGGTTCATAGATGAGTTACCACTTGCCTTCTGATACATGTGTGAAAGGACAGTAAGCAAGGAATCAGAGAAAGGGGATCTTTATGCTTCTAATACTCATGCATTTCGTACTTGCCTTAGATGCTGGGAAAATACGAAATCCTGTACATATGCAGTAGTAAGAGAGATCGATAAAATTTTGTGATAATTTAGGCCAAGGACTGTGCAAATGTTATGTTAATACCTAAGTTAATCCTCACAGTATCCAAATCTGGGAAGTGTTATTAATCCCATTAATTAATAAAGAAGATGAGGCTAACTAAATAGGTACTGTCTATCAATACAAGAACCAGGCTGTAGGGGCACAGGTTATAGAGAATGAGACTGCATTTAGGATGCATTGGCATCTCAAGTTCTCATTTTCCTAGTCTGTTGATCCTGTTCTCGGTATTAATGGCAGCCATAACTTCATTTGCATCCCCCAAAATGAACTGTAGGACCTGGTCACGGGAGGCTGAGGGGATGATTGCCTGTCACACCTGCCAGCTTGGCTGATTTGGGATCTCATCAGCTCTCATCAGTGTGTACATAGTGTCTTGGCAAGAGTACTCTGAATGTTTCACATGAATGGTATTCCAAAGGAATGTTTTTCTTTGTTTCCCCAATGATATATTTCTACAGTCAGATATCTTTGGCTTTTCCCCAAACAAAACACATCTAGTCTTCCCATTGTGTCATCATTCAAGGTTACAGCCTGCTTCTTTGGGCTTTCGCTAAATAGTAGTAATAAGAGCTACCAGATAAAGAGTTTTCTGTGTATGGTTGATTGTGAGGTTGAACATAGAGAGGAGAGAGGAAATAGTTTTTAGGTTTTACTTTCAAGGTTGAGGGAGGAGCGTTTGCAAAAGCCTAGAGACAAAATATCATGCAGTATTTGGTAAGATGTTAGGAGATAAGGTAAGTATGGCTAGAAAAATAAAATGTAAGTGTCTTTTAAGGCAAGGGATGTGGAAAGAGAAGTACATTGAACTGATGTCATTAAAAACGATGTGGGCAATATTAAGGAGTTCAGACTTTCCCCTAAAGACCACGGGAAGATTTTCTTTTTAATAAATTTATTTATTTATTTATTTATTTTTGGCTGTGTTGGGTCTTTGTTGCCGTGCGTGGGTTTTCTCTAGTTGCAGCGAGCGGGGGGCTACTCTTCGTTGCGGTGCGCGGGCTTCGCATTGCGGTAGCTTCTGTTGTTGTGGAGCACGAGCTCTCGGAGTGTAAGCTTCAGTAGTTGTGGCCCACGGGCTTGGTTGCTCCGAGGCATGTGGGATCTTCCTGGACCAGGGCTTGAACCTGTGTCCCCTGCATTGGCAGGTGGATTCTTAACCACTGCACCACCATGGGAAGATTTTGAAGTATTTCAAGTAGAAAATCAGACTGTCCAAGCCATAGAAACTGTTGGATGGAGGTGGGGCAAGACTTCTGATAGGAAGTCCAGTTAAAAGATGTTGCAGCAATTCATATAAAAGAGAATTTTGTACTAAAAATGCATTATGACACCTTCTAACTCTACTTCAAACCAGACACAGTCTCTGGATGGAGAATGCAGCAAAGGAGACCCTAGGATTTCTTGTACCTTTGCAAACACAGCTTTTGGTATCAAACAGAGGACTTTCAAACACTTATTTAGGATGCCCCTTAGGAGCCTCTAAATGAAAAATCATTGCTAATTTTGCCTTTAAAACACCAAATTGAATTTCCAAATACCAAATTAAAAATGTAAACAAAGTTGAGATATTTGAGTAAATGTTTACAATATTAGGCATTTGAGAATAATTCAGCCTCAGTTCTCACAAGACTTTGATTTCTGAAGTCTGAGGTTATGATTTTTTAAATTACCTGAAACTGTTTATATTTAAAGTTGAAAGAAATATGAGATATCACCAGGCAGTCCCTGATGCAGGCAAAAACACCTCCGTTGCTCCTGCAACGGCTTGCCTTTGGCCTCTGGTTCCAGACTCCAGCCCTCCCTGCAGCCAGAGAAGACATCCTGAAATGCCAACCTACTCATGCCGGACCCCTGCTTAGAGATCTCTGATGCCCACACGTTGCCCCCAGGACACAATCTTAACAAGTTGGTGAGGCCTTCAGGGTCTTCCCCAACTTGACCCCTGTGACATTCACAGCTTCAGCTCTGCCTTTCCAATACTCCAAAGTACCAAGCTGCTGGTGTTCCCTCTCACTTGTGCATGCAGCCTTCCATTGACTTGTCATATTCCTCACATCTCTAAAATGATGACCTATCCTACCGCCCCATTCCTCCCATCCTATCAGCCTTTTAACACTAACCTCACGTTTCCCTAAGTGGAAAAGCATCCAGGAACCTCATCTCAGACCTCCCCATCACGGAGTGGATAGAGGACAGGACAGTATTGAGAATCACTCAGAAAGGGAATGGCACAGATCAGCCCTAAACAAGGTGGAGACGCCAGTGGAAACTCCAGGTGACGTCACTCAGAGGCAGACTGCCCTCGCGTGCTCCTCAGCTAAAATTTCACAAGGAGAGTCTATAAACAACTAAAATTGCTTTTTGTTGATTCCACTAATCAGTCTGCTCAAGGACACAGTGTCCAGACTTCCCTCTCTGCCGGCTGCCAGCTAATCAGTTTATCCAAAAAAAACCCCCAAATACAAAAAACTATAAACAAGATTCATCATGCTCTGATTACCTGAAGTTTGCCTTTTCTCCTCTCTCTGTGCTCTCTCATCAATCCTGATTTTGACTTTGTTTCTTACTCAAACTGCAACTGACCTCCTCAAATGTGAGTAAATGCAGTAGTCTTCCCCCTTATCTGTGGGGCTGTGTTTCAAGACACCCAGGGGATGCATGAAACCACATGTACTACCAAAGGCTGCATATACTATGTTTTTTTCTATACATACCTACCTATGATAAAGTTTAATTTATAAATTAAGCATGGTAAGAGATTAGCAATAATAACTAACAATAAAATAGAACAAGTATAACAGTATGTGTAATGAAAGTTACATGAATGTGGTCTCTCTCTTTCAAAATACCTTATTGTACTATACTCACCCTTCTTCTGTGATGATGTGAGATGATAAAGCACCCATGTGATGAGATGAAATGATGTGAATGACATAGTGTTGGGCTACTATTGACCTCCTGACGGTAAGTCGGAAGAAGGATCATCTGCTTTGGGTGATCCTGGCTCATGGAGCCATGACGATGTCGATGGTTGGGTGTCAGATGCAGGCAATGTAGATGGTTGGGGATCCCTGGCGGGAGGGAGGCGGATGGCACAAGATTTAATCATGCTGCTCAGAATGGTGGCCAATTTAAAACTTATGAATTATTTATTTCTGGAATTTTTCATTTAATATTTTCAGACCACAGTTGACCACAGGTAACTGAAACTGTAGAAAGCAAAGTAAAACAGCAGTTCAGAGGGGACAACTGTAATCTCCATGCAGATAGCTAAACAGCATGCAAAATAATTTTCTAAAAGTGTCTGAATAATTCTCCGATAGTACCAAACATGCAGTAGAGTGGTACTGTCAGTACATTTTTAATAAATTAATTAAAGCTGCTGACTCCAAGTAGACACATCTTAGTTAGCAGGATACTTTTCTCTCAACATCCCTGAAGGAGCTCCAAATAGGAAATTTGCTTTAAGAAAATAATAACTGACTTCAGTACCTCTCCAATTTGTAATTTCTTTAACTTGTCAAGATTTTGATTGCCATTATATATATATATATATATATATAGTTTTTAAATTTATTTTTATTTTATTTATTTTTGGCTGCATTGGGTCTTTGTTGCTGCACACAGGCTTTCTCTAGGTGCAGCAAGTGGGGGCTACTCTTCGTTGCAGTTTGTGGGCTTCTCATTGCAGTGGCTTCTCTTGTTGCAGAGCACGGGCTCTAGGTGCACGGGCTTCAGTAGTTGTGGCTCAGGGGCTCAGTAGTTGTGGCTTGTGGGCTCTAGAGTGCGGGCTCTAGAGCACAGGCTCAATAGTTGTGGTGCACGGCTTAGTTGCTCCTTGGCATGTGGGATCTTCCCAGACCAGGGCTTGAACCCATGTCCCCTGTGTTGACAGGCGGATTCTTAACCACTGCGCCACCAGGGAAGTCCCTTGCTATTATATTTTATGTTTTCTGCTAGGAGAGGTATTACAATCAAACGGAAGAAAATGTGAATTTAGAGTTTAAATCTTGACTCTTCCTATTATTCAGCCTTGGGCAAAATACCTAGTCTCTCATCATAAGTCTCAATTTTCTCATCAGTAAAATGAGCATAATAATTTATAACTTTATAAAGTTATTTTGAGCATAAATTAAAATAAGCAATGTAAAGTCTTTGAGAATATGGTTGAGACTTTTTGTTCTCTGTCTTTGGCAGAATATTCTCATCTCTTAAAGCCACCACCTTGCTTACATACAATCTGTGCATGTTCCTAAGAAAGATGGAAACTTTGTGAGCTATAATGTACTCTAGAACACTCATTATTTAATGCACCAGGCTGAAAAGGAGTTAATTCGTATAATACAGGGAATGACCGCAAGCTAACGTGGTAACACAGGAAAGGATGGGAAGAGGTCATATGTGCCACGTTGCTATGATACCAGCTATTCTAATATTTTGATTAATAGACTAAGAGAGCAAGCCATAAACATATCTTTTAACATTTAAATACTGAAGTGTTGGAAAAAAGACTAGGGCACTGTCTTTCACCTCATTACTTAAAATTAGATCTTCAAGCACCCTATCAATAGCACTCTGGTGGCAGTTTAGTACTGTCAGTGCTGTTGCAAGTCTGTAAGTGTCTTTAATTATTTGAATGGTCCTTTAAAAACCAGTTAAGAGGTTGGTATTCTCCAAAGCAATTCTTTCAAGCCTAGTAGATAATACTAGAGGATAACAACATAGTTAGCAAGATTGCTTTATATATTAAAAAGTCAAAGAAAATAAAGAGGACTCAAATTTTAAAACTTGAAGATCCTTAAGTCTACTACCATCATTTTATCAATGAAGAATGACAATTAAGTGATTTACATGAAATCACAGAAAGTGAAAGCTGGATCAGAGGTATCTTAATGGCTACTGGAATGGTCGGTAGAAAAAAAGCAAAACAAATAAACTAGGCTGAGAAATTAGCCATCTTATAGCAGAAATTAGGTTAGATCCTACTTTAAGGATGATGAGCCTCTAAGGAAATGATTCTCATGAACCAAATTCACAGTAAATGGATTTTCAGGACAAAAATGTAAAAAGAAAAAATGCTGTCAATGCCTTAATGATCAGAACTCTCTAGAAGATATTAGCTTAGGAAAAGTAATTTATTTGGGTCCAGGATGTCTGAGTAATTTATTTGGGTCCAGGATGTCTAAGACATACCTAAAGCCACACTTCTCTCTTATCCCTTCCTCATCTTTCCCTCCTCAGACTTGACCATCACCCTGAAGTTAGTATAATACATGTTCAGGCATGGTTTTGTATCTCTACTATGTATGTGTAAATCCATAGGGTTAACAAGTTACGTAAATCATATTCTAATACGTTCATCCTATTATAGCTTCCTTTGTCCCCGTCAGCTTTTTTTTTTTTTCTTTCGGTACGCGGGCCTCTCACTGTCATGGCCTCTCCTGTTGCGGAGCACAGGCTCTGGACGCACAGGCTTAGCGGCCGTGGTTCACGGGCCCAGCCGCTCCGTGGCACGTGGGATCTTCCCGGACCGGGGCACGAACCCATGTCCCCTGCATCGGCCGGCGGACTCTCAACCACTGCGCCAGCAAGGAAGCCCCCCCACCTCAGCTTTAAGCTGAGAGATTTATACATGTTGATACAAAAACATCTAGTTCACTTATAATCTCACTTTGAATTAACCTTACAACTAAGAGGCAACTGGAGTTATTTCTCACTTTTGTACTATTATAATCCCTGATACAATGAATGTTCTTGTATCTGTCTTCTGGGGCACGTTTTCTTTGTGTGTTTATGTGTGGGAATTCTTTAGACGTAGCCATAAGAAAGTTTACTGATAAGTTGAAAGATGTTCTTTAACATCACTAAATATGCCCAATTGCCTGCCGTAGTAGTGGCGCCAGTTTACATTTCCAAAGTAAAAGTGTTACCATTTCCCCACAGTTTCCTCATTACATGATATAGTTAGTAAGCTGAATAATGGGCCTCCAGAGATGGCCACATCCAAGTCCCTGGAACATTACCTTTGCAAATGTAGGTCTGAGATGGAGAGATTATCCACTTCTGCATTATCCGCGTGGGCCCAATGTCATAACAGAAGTCATTATAATAAGAAGTCAGGAGAGTCAGAGAAAGGGTTGTGAGGATGGAAGAGGTCAGAGAGTCAGAGATTTGAAGATTGTACACTGCTGACTTTGAAGATGGAGGAAGGGGCCACTAGCCAAGGAATGCAGGCCACATCTAGAAGCTGAAAAAGCAAAGAAGTAGATTCTCCTCTGGAGCCTTCAGAAGGAACCAGCTATGCCAGTACCCTTACTTTCACCCAGTGAGATGGATCTTGAGCAACTAACCTCCCAAACTGTAGAATAATACACTTGTGTTGTTTGAAACCACTAAATTTTTGATAATCTGTTACAACAGCAATAGGCAACTAATACACATAATGTTATAAGACTCAGTGGTGGTGTTCCATTTGTTTGTTTTTGCTAAAATGAGGGCTGTGATGATTTGTATTTACCTACCTACTAGTTTGTTTGAGCCTCTTTTTATATTGGGTTGGCCAAAAAGTTTGTTCATCGTTTTTTCCGTAAGCTGGCTCTAGTAGCACTTGTTGTCTTTAGCTTCATTTGAAACACTTTTGTTAGATTGTATTGTGACAGCTGTCATATCAGCGTGTATTTTTTTAAAAAAAAACCTACCAAATTGGTGAATTTTTGTGTAGCCATTTTAATATTGAAGATGGAAGAAAAAAAGCAACATTTTCAGCATATTATGCTTTATTATTTCAAGAAAGGTAAAAACAAGTGAAATGCAAAAAAAGATTTGTGCAGTGTATTGAGAAGGTGCTGTGACTGATTGAACGTGTCAAGAGTGGTTTGCGAAGTTTCATGCTGGAGATTTCTCGCTGAACGAAGCTCCACAGTCGGGTAGACCATTGAAGTTTATAGCGATCAAATGGAGACATTAACTGAAAACAATCAATGTTATACCACGCGGGAGATAGCTGACATACTCAAAATATCCAAATCAAGCATTGAAAATCGTTTGCACCAGCTTGGTTATGTTAGTTGCTTTGGTGTTTGGGTTCCACATAAGTTAAGTGAGGAAAACTTTCTTGACCATATCTCCTAGTGCGGTTCTCTACTGAAACGGAATGAAAACATTCCGTTTTTAAAACAAATTGGAAAAGTGGATACTGTACAGTAATGTGGAATGGAGAAGATCACGGGGCAAGAGAAATGAACCACCACCAACCACACCAAAGGCCGGTCTTCATACAAAGAAGGGGATGTGTGTATGGTAGGACTGGAAAGGAGTCCTCTATTATGAGCTCCTTCCGGAAAACCAAATGATTAATTCTAACAAGTACTGCTCCCAATTAGACCAACTGAAAGCAGCACTTGATGAAAAGCGTCTGGAATTAGTCAACAGAAAACACATAATCTTCCATCAGGATAACACAAGACCGCATGTTTCTTTGATGACCAGGCAAAAACTGTTACAGCTTGGCTGGAAAGTTCTGACTCATCCACTGTATTCACCAGACACTGCAGCTTCAGATTCCCATTTATTTCGGTCTTTACCAAATTCTCTTAATGGAAAAAATTTCAATTCCCTGGAAGACTGTAAAAGGCACCTGGAACGGTTCTTTTCTCATAAAGGTAAAATTTGGAGGGGCTTCCCTGGTGGCGCAGTGGTTGAGAGTCCGCCTGCCGATGCAGGGGACACGGGTCCGTGCCCCAGTCCAGGAAGATCCCACACGCCGCGGAGCGGCTGGCCCCGTGAGCTATGGCCGCTTGAGCCTGTGCGTCCAGAGCCTGTGCTCCGCAACGGGAGAGGCCACAACAGTGAGAGGCCCGCATACCACACACACACACACACAAAAGATAAAGTTTGGGGAAGACGGAATTATGAAGTTGCCTGAAAAATGGCAGGAGGTAATGGAACAAAATGGTGAATACATTGTTCAGTAATGTTCTTACTGAAAATGAAAAATGTGTCTTTTATTTTTACTTAAAAACCGAAGGAAACTTTTGGCCAACCCAATACATATATTAGTCATTTTTTGTTTTTCTTTTGTGAATTGCCCAAACTATGTGCCAATTATCATCTTCTTAATGATTTAAAGAAATTCTCTACAGTACCAAAGTTTCTCAAACTCAGCACTATTTGCACTTTGAGCCAGATAATTCTTTGTTGTGTGGGGCTATCTGTGCATTGTAGGAATGTTTAACAGCATCCCTGTCCTGTATCAACTAAATGACTGCCCTTCTGCATTATAATTATTAATTTTGATGACCAAATGTCATCATTTACAAAATTCCCCAGAGGACAAAATCACCCCCAGTTGAAGACAACTACTCTATATTTATCCATCTGAATATTTTATATGCTGCTCTGAGGTCAGTTATTCTTTTCTAAGACAATGGTTTGTTGAATATTTCATGTTTTAAATATTAGTACAGACATTTTATCAACCTTTCATTTTCTAGCTTGTCTTCCCTATGTTGTTTATGAAGTATTGCTCTCCCAGTGGTCCTCACGCTTATATACCTAACACCCACTTGGAGGGCTTTTAAAACAAGGATAGGTGGATGTTACCTCTGGAGTTTCTCTGGATGGGGCCCTAAAATTTGCACTTCTAACAAATTCCCTGAGAATGTTGATCCTCCTGGTCCAGGGACCACAATTTGATAAGATCATTTGTCATAAAGATTCTTTTATTTTTTAAAAAGTTTTTATAGCTTCAGCTTTGCCATATTTAGGTCTCTAATTCATCAGATTTTCTTTTAGTGTGTAGGGTTCGGTGGGTTTCTTGTTTCATCTGCTTTTTCTTCATACAGATAGACAATTACACAGCACCATTTCCTGAGTTATCAATTCCTTTGATTTTATTATGTTATGGCAGATTTTTAATTACTGCCTTATATTTTTTAAATAATTTTTTATGCTAAAATAAGTTATATTTATAGAAAACTTGTGAAAATAGTATGGATAGTTCCCATATAACCCACCTAGTTTTCCCTATTGTTAACATTTTAAATTAGTAGGAAACATTTTTCACAATTAATGAACCAATATTGATACAGAATCTTTTTTTTTTTTTTTTTTTTACTGTACAGGGGCCTCTCACTGTTGTGGCCTCTCCCGTTGTGGAGCACAGGCTCCGGACGCACAGGCTCAGCGACCATGGCTCACGGGCCTAGCCGCTCTGCAGCATGTGGGATCTTCCCGGACCGGGGCACGAACCCGTGTCCCCTGCATCGGCAGGAGGACTCTCAAGCACTGCGCCACCAGGGAAGCCTGATACAGTATTTTTAACTAAAGTCCATACTGTATCCATATTTATTTATTTTCTAATGTCCCTTTTCCATTCCAGAATCCCATCATATCATATTATTTGTCATGTCTTTTTAGACTCCTCTTGGCTGTGACAGTTTCTCAGACTTTTCTTGTATTTGATGACCTTGACAGTTTTGAGGAATATTGGACAGGTGTTTTGTAGACTGGCCTTCATTTGGGATTTATCTGATGTTTTTCTCATGATTAGACTGCAGCTGTGGAGTTTGAGGAGGAAGATCATTGAGGTAAAGTGTCATTTTCATCCCATCTATCGAGGGTACATACTTATCACTATTGATGTTAACCTTGATCATCTGGCTGCTGTAGTGTTTGTCAGATTTCTCCACTGTAAAGTTACTCTTTTTCCACTTTCTGTACTGTACTTTTTGGAAGAAAGTCTTATGCCCACACTTAGGCGGGTGGGGAGTTATGCTCCCTCCTTGACTGAGGGCAGAGTATCTACATGTATTTGGAATTTTATGGCACAGGAGATGTGTCTCTTCTTTCCCGTTTATTATTCAATCATTTATTTATGTAAGTATGGATCACGGATATTTATTTTATTCCTTGGCTTATATTCCAGTATTATTTTATTTATCTTGTTTTGCCCAAATTGTTCCAACTTCGGTCATTGTAAGCTCTTTTAGTAGGCTCCTGTGGCCTTTGACGTCAGTCAGTCACCAATCTGTCAGTCCATCCCTCTTTATTCTCTTATAATATTACCTGATATTTATTGAATTCGTACAATAAATCAATAAATATTGTCACAGCTACTCCATATTCTGTTTTATTCATCATTGGAATGAAAGTATTTTCTCTCTAGGGTCCCAGAGGAAGTAGAATCTATCTAGCAGTCCTTGTTATTACCAATTCCACTTCTCAGTGGAAAACGATCAGAGTGAATGATTTCTCTAAATGTGCACAAAGGGCCATATGAGGGTTAGGGCGGTGTGTTTCCTTGGCAGCTGTCATGAAGGTGCATTGTTGATTAAACTAGGAAAGCAAGAACCTTACTAAGAGGATGTCCATCTACTCTGCTATAATGAATTGGTGCATTTTATTGCATTTTAAGTCATGAAGATAACATTCTGTAATCTGCATAATAAATTAGGGCTCTATTTGTACATTACAAGGTAAGAAACAAATATGCTGATTAACGGTTACTCTGCTGAGGGCAAGTACATCAGGCAAAGAGAACCGGATACATGAAAACAGATGGTCTATGTGACAGGTGGGTACGGGGATGCTTCAGTGGAGAACCAGCTTCTGGATCCTCATCCAAATAGGACAGAAGTATGATACTTGTTGCCAAAGAACAGTAAAAGATAGGAGAGCCCCCCAATCAATGCTCCTGGGACAGCAAGGCAGAGTTTGAAATACGTAAGAACTGTGGGAACAAATTATTCTAGTTATGAGGGGATCTGGCTGTTTACTGCCTCTCACCAATACAAAATATGACTTGGTCATCATGAATCATGTTACTTGTGGACATGTGCAACCCTTCCTTACCTGCCAGAGCTTTGCTGTTTGTCACCTCTGAGATGGAGAACAGACTCAGCCACCCTTCATAAAATGGTATTTTTGACTGAATTGCAATCCATGGAAGCTTAAAAATTCTGCTTGATGCTTTACCCTCTTCTCATTTGAGGAAACAACATTTTCAATGAAGAATTCATGTTTATTGTCTCTTTTTTAGAAGTCTGAGATTACTTTTCCCTGAACACCTGCTATATAATGATCACTTTGGAAAGTAGGTTGTTTTCTCCCCATTATACAGATGAAAAATAGCTCAGAGAGCTGAATTCCTGGCTCAGGGACCCACAGGTGGTAGCTGGCAGAGATACCATCTGAGTCTGGGCAGGTTTGTATAGTTCCCTTGACTAAGCTTTTCCCAGTCACAGTGACACCTCTCTCCACTGCCTGGTGAGCTCTGATGAGCCCTGCTTCCTGGAGATGAAATACTCACTGATGAGTCTTTTCAGAGAGGGTTGTCAGATTTAGCAAATAAAAATAAAAGATAACTAATGGCTAACTTTTTAGTATAAGTATGTCCCAAGAAATGTTTGTGTCTGGTATTTTATCTGGCAATACCATTTTAAGGAGAGCTTTTATTAAAGTACCTTTTGCATTGTATTCCCAGGAGACACGCTGGTTCTCCTTTTTAAATAGAGCTGCAAGGGTACTCATGCACATGCACTCCTTAAAGGGAATGACCATATCAGAATAATTTCTCAATCTCCAGCAGGAAAAATTTTACATGGAGAAATATTCAATAAATATGTGTTGAATGAATTCCCTAAAGTTAAGATAGACTTACCCTTATTTATATATTGTGGTAAAATCACTTAAGGATATTTAGAATAGCAAACTAGCATATTAGAAATAGATATGAAATAAAAATAAAAAGAAAGGAAAAGATGATAGCGAATATGAACTTGGAAAAATGAATACAGAAATCTGAACCATGAAGACCTTTGCTGCATATAGGAATGGAGTAACATCTAGTTCTACCATAGTCTCTTCTGAGAATCTGGCCTTTTTCTTAACCTAAGCATGTTACTAGCTGTAAGTAGCAAATATCCCATCCACCCCTCCCTTCCCCACTGCCAGGACTGCAGGCTCAGCTCTGACCAGGTTCAGGGACATGCCTGACCTGGGAAGAAACCTCAGAAGCCCAGTTCCATCTTCTGGTGACTCATCCTCACCTCAAGGGGCTGCTAGCCTAGATCTGGACATTGTATCCTGGCTTTGACATCCTGGCAGGCACTCATGGTGCCCTAAGTGAGACACTTTAACCTATTCTCAGCAGTCCCATTAAGGACTGGATCCTGTCTGGAACGCAGTGGGTAGCACCAGCTCCCTGCTCCAACGCGTCCATAGCCAACCTGAATGTCATCATGTGGCCTACTTCTGTAACCCCTATTTCCTTATGCTGCTTATTAATCAAGATATTTTTTCACCTTTTGGTGGTACCACTCTTTTAGTACACAATCAGGTTGCTCTGTTTGGATCCCTTTTACCATTTTTGTACATATATATCCCTCAATGCCCTTTTGTTTCCAGTACTAATGCCCATTTAAAGGAGGACTGTCCTCAGGCTTTTGGAGCCTCACGTGCCTACACCAAGGGAACCCAGAGTGTCTAGGAATTTAAATTCCCCTTATCCTTCACAGCCTACCAGGTAAACCTAATCTACCATTCCTTGGGATTTCCTTGTGGCATAAGTCCTTTGTGGTATAGCTTACACTCCAGAATTCCCCTGTGGGATCAGGCGAAGAACTACCCTCTGTAAGACTTTGCTTGGTTTTCTTCTTCCCTCCTTGCTTCCCACTACCCTACTGGTTTTCTCTAGAAGCACTTCCTTGATGAATCACTTGCACTTGCATCCTTCCTTGGGTTCTGCTTCCGTGGAATCCAACCTAAGGCACCCCACTTCCTCCCTACTTGGACTATCACCTGCTACCTTCTTGTCATGGAGTAGGACAAGTCTAGAATCCTCTGGCATAGACCTTCCCAAGTAGAAAGTTTAGTTACAAATCAAGGTGATTTCCACCTGCTGCAGGGGTTTGGTGAGCCAGACGATACAAGAGCAGCTTGTAATCCATAGCCTGGGCTCTTCTCCTTTAACAGGCCTTGTGAGGCCACACTCATCTCCACGCAGGCAGCAAGCTCTTCCCCATTTGGGATGCTGAGCTTTTCACCAAATGTTATTAGTATTGGAGGTATGCTATTGACTCTGCTATTTGAAATTTGTTCTTAGAACTTTGATTTACTACCTGTCATTTTACTGCTATATATTTATAATAAGATAACTGAATTTTATTATTCTTCCCTTTTAAATTCCCAAGACATTCCGGGGCGGGGGGGAGAAAAGAGTTCATTGTCCTGCCAGTGGGTTTGATTCTCAAAGAATTGTAACATTTTATTTTTTACACATGTTGTGCTCTATGGCAGTGAAATCATGAAATGGAGGACTTAGAGAAGAGATGGTTGTCTTCATTAGAAGCTAGAAAAAAGGGATGAAAAAAGCAAGACTTGATCAAGGCCATCCAGGGAGGCAGTAACAAGGCAAAGAGGAAAAGCATCTTAAAACTGTGTGACATTCTTCTAAGTAGAATCTCCCTCTGGAATGAATGTCTCTTTATCCAAGTGTCATCTCTCTCTAAATCTTGCCTAAACCAAAACAAGATTAATCCTTTCCTTTTCTTTGTCTCCACACCCCACTGCTCCAGCAGTGGGAGCAATTGATTGCAAGAGATAGTTTTTTGTTTGTTTGTTTGTTTGTTTTTGTTTTTGTTTTTTTCTGTACACGGGCCTCTGTTATGGCCTCTCCCGTTGCGGAGCACAGGCTCCGGACGCGCAGGCTCAGCGGCCATGCCGCTCTGTGGCATGTGGGATCTTCCCGGCCCGGGGCATGAACCGTGTCCCCTGCATCGGCAGGCGGACTCTCAACCACTGCACCACCAGGGAAGCCCAGAGATAGAGTTTTTAATGCTAACCTGAGCCCCCTGGGGGATGGCACTGCCTTTTTGTCTCTTTATTTCTAGTGTCAAGCAGCAAACCATTTTCACAGTGATGGTCTAAAAAATATATAAAGTAAAACATAACAAGGTTCTGCCATCAAAACATTATAGACTAAGGAAGGAATGAGAAGAATGGAAGAGATTAAATAATTGAGTCTCAATGTGTATGTCCCCCCAAAATCTGTATGTTTCAATCCTAGTGCCATCATATTGGGGATTAGGATTTTAACATATGGTTTTTGGGGGGACAGAAATGTTCAGACCATAGCAAATGGCTTAGCCACTCACTATTTTTAAAAATTTCTAAATTACTTTGGGATTCTAAACAAGATTATCAATAATCAAAGAGATAGGAAAAACCAGACATATGCCTAGCATCCTTGACTCTTGAGTGGGAGTGCTAAGGCTGGACCTTCAGGCAGCTAAAACCATGCCCTATTGAGGACACTGGATTGGATGTTTGTATCCGGTCTGCCTCCTACTCAACGGCTTCAAGTTTGTACACCTGGTCCAAAATGATTTATGTGCTATCTCTACAGAAGAGCAACTTCTGTCCTTAAATCCCCCAAGATCAAAGTAAAGCAGGGTAAAAGGCAGAAGCAGAAGAAAATTAAATGTGTTCCACTGAGAATTCATAAATACTGAAGATAAAACATAGCCATTTTTCAAGAAACTATTAATAACTATACTCGCTGTACTATTGAACTAGGCAGCTAGGGGAATATAAACGTGGGTGAGGCTGGATCCCAGCCTCTGAAGAATCTGTGCTCTAAATCTAGGAGCTGCTAATTAATTAAATGCTAATCTAATGAGGAGAGGCAGGGAAGATGAAACTGCAAGAGGTTTATACAAAATCCATCATACAGTGTATATTTGTACATTTAAGCCTGACACTTGAATGCCGTGGATGTCTTTGAGGTTCTAGTGAGAGTGCTGATCCTTCTTCCCAGAAATATATACATATTTACAGGAACACACATGCATTTAAGGTCAGGACCTCACTGGAGCCCAGATTCAGAACCTCTGCTTCAGTATGAAGAGATGTATGTTTGGTCTCTGAAATTGCGATTACTTTTCATTTGAATATTCTTGGTTGAAATCAGCTGGCAAGAATGGCACATAGAGAGCAGTGTCAGAGACCTAAAGACATAGAATCTGTATCAGGGAGTAGAAGGAAATTAAGACAAAGAAGAATAAAATAAATTGGAATATGTTTATAAAGCTAAATAGCCAGTTACAAAAATATGAAAAATATTTTATGAAAATTTTGAGGGTATAAGCAATGTGCAGAAAAAAAATTCTGACCTCATTGTATGGAAGGAAAAATAAGTGTATTTTATAAATATATTTACACAAGAATATTAAATTTGCATAAGAAACTTGTTCAAGGATACATGGAAAAAATTACAGCAGTTACTATGGAAGAGAAGGAAGGGGCAGAGCACATATTTTTCACCTGATTTTTTTCATATGATTGAATTTTTATCAGGAGTGGGTTGTATCTGAGACAAGAAGAGACACAGTAGGCGTTATAATTATTCCTGATGTACACAGAATCCACCTGTGCTCTTGCTTGAGCCATTGCAACACCCACAACTGTGCATTAGGAACACCCTACAATTTGAGCACTTCGAGTTTTCCCAGAAGCAGACTTGAGCCAAGGATTTAGGAGCAAATGCTTTATTAAGAAAATGCCTCCAGGAGAACTCAGCAAGACAGTAGGCGAATTAAGATAGGGAAAGCAAGGGATAATTTCAGGCAAACTCTAAGTCTCAGCCTTATCCAACAGGGAGCTCTGGAGTGTAGATCACGCTTCAGAGTGCTTTGCATGGAGGCAAAAGAACTTGGCGTCTGTCATTCCACACCAGTCATTGGTAGGCTATATGGGTCTCCTGTTGTCTGGGAGTTGTACCAGTGAGGGGACCCCAGTGTCCCAGGGCAGTCCTCTGCAGGATGGAGGTATAGCTGTTGGCAGCAAAGCACTGAGAAGCCGGGGATGTGTGCACAGAGAGGATAAAAGGGATCTGAGAGGCACTAGATGCGGCACCACCTGCACATCCACACTCAGCAGATTGTAGCTGCCATCGGTCAACAGATGCTTATTGACAGTCTAGAGTTGTTCTGCCCAACATGGTAGCCGCCAGCCAATGTGGCTATTGATGATTTGAAAAGCATCTAGTCCAAAAAGAGATATGCTGTAAGTGTAAAATAAATACTGATTCTGAAGATTCAGTAAGAACAAAAAAGGAATGCACACCTCACTAATAATCGTTTTCTATTGAGTACATGTTGAAATGATAATATTAAACATATATTATAGAATAAATAAAATACATTATTAAAATAAGTTTACCTATTCCCCTGTACATTTTTAGTGTGGCTCCTAGAAAATTTTAAATTACATATGTGGCTCATACTAACTTTCTGTTAAACAGCACTTGTCTAGAATTTGTTTGATACTGTGCTAACTGTTGAGATACTGCAGTGACTAAGAGAGACTTGGCCCCTGCCCTCATGATGTCTACAGGCCAGTGGTTGTAACAGTAACGAGATGGTATCATTTATTTTAAATATGATGGTGGAAATAACAGAGTAGACAGCCAGGAGGAACTTATATCAGAGAGACTCATCAGAAAAGACATCTCTGAAGAAAAATCTTTTAAACGCGGAGACTGGGACAGGGATATTTCCATGGAAATATCTTGAAGGGGGATGTGAGAGGGGGAGTTGAAATGTTTTAGGTGTATTCCAGGCCAGAGGACATCAGGTGGCAAGAAAATGCATCTATGAATTACTTAGCCGTTTGGTTATATTAGTATAAATGGTCTTAAGACCACTGAATGGTGAAAATAACATAAATTCTAATTCAGGTAAGATGGTTTTTTGGGACCCTGGTCCACCATCTTCTCAGTCTGCTGGCTTTCCGAATAAAGCCGCTATTCCTTGCCCCAACAACTCGTCTCTTGATTTATTGGCCTGTCATGTGGCGAGAAGTATGAACTTGGACTCAGTAAGATATAGTCTATTCTCAATAAACATTTACTGAGTCAGAGCCTCTTGTGAGTTACTGTAACTATGAATGGATTCCTTCCCTGTGATCCATGACTTCATAGGAAGCTGGGGGAGGATGCAGCGTGACCCGCTGTGGTGAATACACTGATAGAACGCTGGAGAAGAAAGTTCAGAACAGTGACTTTGTCTGAAAGAGGAGAATCCAAGAAGGCTTCAAGGAGAAGGTGATATTCGGTGTGGACCATGAAGGAAGCGTAAGGCTTTTATAAATGCAAGGCAAAGAAAAGCATTCTTGGCAGAGAGAATATTACAGGAAAAGCCACAGGAAGGTGAAATTGTCCAGGAGTCACTTGGAAGTGTGAAACTTAGAGTGTGGTAAGGAGGTGTGTGTGTCTAGAGCCTTAGAATAGATAATGTGGCTTTGGACCAAAATGCTGTGGGGAAGAGTTTGGATTTATTCTTTCTTTTTCCTTTTTCTTCTCAAAGTATGCATGCAAGTTTTAGTGCATGTTCTCCAGTTCTGTTAGAAAAGGAGCAAATAAGAAATAGCAAATCTTCACTTCTTAGTTTTCCTGATCACTGCTTCATCCTCCATAATTTACAAACTTTGTGTTATCTTTGTTCTCTCTGAGTTCATTAGGGTGATTATTGATTTATGAGCAGTCTTAATGTGGCTCTTTCAGGCATCCTAAATCACTCTGACAGCAGCTCTGTAAATAGATCAATTTCTGCCTGTAAAGTTTGATGTTTCCTGTCCTAACAAACCATTATTTTGGCTAAAGTCAGATTGAGGAATTCTTTATCCTTGGCAAAGTATCACTAAATTAATCTCTGAAGGACTGAGGTAATATTATTATTCTTATGTCAAGTGGAAGTAATCAGCATGCTGGACTTCATTAAAGGTCTCTTGTTTACCAAGGTAGCTCTGCTGCCCAGTAAACAATGGGATGGGATTATTCAGTAACCTTGGATAACTGTGTTGACTGTCACCTGAATTTAAGAGGAAAAGAGCAGGAGTCCTCATCACCATCCCCATAAATCACCAATGACTGAACTTTCAGGAACCTACAGTGAGCAATTCTTTGCATATATAAAAGGTGAGCACTCTTTCAGAGCGAGGCGGAATTTCTTGGTCCTTCTTGCATTTTCTTCTCCTTGTCATGACCACACACCACTAGCAAACACATACTTTTTAAGTCTTTTCATTTCTTAGAAAAAAGAGGCTGCCATGGTAGAAATAGAAATGAGCTTGCAGTCAGAATATCTTGGTTATTGAGTTTTTGCAACTCTACCTAACTAGCCGTTATGATATTAGGCCAAAGATCAGTTAATGTTCTGAAATGTTTCTCCTCTTTATAAAACAAAGAGCAACATGTCCTACCTTAGGGATCATTGCAAAGGATGGGGTAATGCATATAATAGTTATTTGTATGTCATGCAGCTCTTTATAAAGGTAAAATTTTGCCACCACTCATTAACCCTGAAATTCTAAAAGGGTCAGGAATAAAACAATTATGCAAATATCACCATTCTAAAATTGCCATCAACTTAAGATGTATATATGTTCAGGGAATATGGAGTACACTGTGTTCCTGTGAATCAAGTTTTTGGCCCCCAGTAGAAGAATGAGCAGGTAAAAATCCAAGGGCATTCTCCAGGGTCAAAGCATTCTCTCACCAGATCTTAGCCCATGTGGTAAGTGATGCGCAATCTCATTAGTTATCAGATAAATGCAAATTAAAGCAATATTTGTATATAGTTCAATGGATTGTAACCTCCTTGAGCTTAACCCATATCTGCTTCTCTCTTGGGAGTTAGGTTACTCAGAGGAAGGTAAAAGTCTGTTTGCTTCTCCATGGAGAGTTTCACAGGGTCAAGAACAGACTTCCATAGGGGGAATCCTTGGGTTGCCCAATGATGGCAGTAACTGTGTGGCAAAATCTCTGATTCTTGGGTTTGTGTTAGGAAGTTCAACTTCTTGCAGATATAAACCACATTCTGAACTGGTTTTATCAGCTAAGAAAAAACAATGGTGTTATTTTTTTCTCTACCTACTTGAATCCTTTCTGTTTACTAATGAGAGTCATTTATGTGGCTCTTCTCAAGCCCCCAAATCTAAGCAACGGATTGTGAGTCTTAAAAAATAGAGAGGGAATGGCAACTGGGAACAGCAAAGGCCTTAAGACTTTTTGTGGAGTTGGACTTGTGCATTTCTGATCGTGATGGCTTGTGGGGATTCACATTGTATGTGGCTGGGTTTCATCTCACAGAGTCTAGATGGGAGACGTAAGTTACCTTGAGTAAGTGCTGGCCATGGTTAGTCACTGCAGCTTATGATTGCTTTGTCCTGTGGAGAGAAGCTGAGGCAGGGCACAAGTAAAATACAACCCACTCAGGTCTTAAGCAGATGCCTGCAGGACTACCAGGAAGCTTTACCAAAGGAGGTGGTCCAGGCCAGAGTCTTAGAATGCAGCTGCTGCTGCAGCTCGACCTTGAACAAAGAGTTGCAGCTTCACCTGGTATCAAAGAAGAGTTGGAAGCAGGATTAAAATATTTTAATATTCATGAGCCTAACAATATTTGACGCTTTCAAGTTGCTAGACACCCTGAATTTAGGACCACAAAAAGAGCTATGGTTCCAGGTTATGTGGCTTGTCAACAGGCCCAAAGAAACTGCCTACAACACATATTCAATGTGACTTTGGACTTGCTTTTTACCTTACTTCTAATGATGTCTTTAGATTTCACACACCCAAACAGAGACCTCACCCATAGAAAGATGGTCACTTTTATTTAAAAACGAATTTTTAAAATTGAGGGTCCTTATTTTTAAAATAATATGCCATCTTTTTGGGACAATAAAAGATTTTTAGGAAATTATTGCAGACAAAAAGATTCTGAATAATTTTATAAGCCTGTTTGAAACACTAAGATTAATCAAGAAATTAAGCAATAATAAATGCTTTAAAAAATGACACTTTCATCTTGTGACAAAATAAGAAAGGATAGATTGATTAAGCTGGAAGAAAAAAAAGAGCTATTCTTTTTTTTTTTTTTTTTTTTTTTT
>NW_006789542.1:1807842-1819030 GCF_000442215.2 Lipotes vexillifer | reverse complement strand
TTTTTGCAGTACGCGGGCCTCTCACTGTTGTGGTCTCTCCTGTTGCGGAGCACAGGCTCCAGATGCGCAGGCTCAGCGGCCATGGCTCACGGGCCTAGCCGCTCCGCAGCATGTGGGATCTTCCCAGACCAGGGCACGAACCTGTGTCCCCTGCATTGGCAGGCGGACTCTCAACCACTGCGCCACCAGGGAAGACCAAAAACAGCTATTCTTTAAATAAAGGTTAAAATGTATAATCTGGGCAGATACTAAGGGGGAAATTAGACATTAAAGGACACAGTAGATAGGGGACCTTCAAGATGGCGGAGGAGTAAGACATGGAGATCACCTTCCTCCCCACAAATACATCAAAAATGCGTCTACATATGGAACAACTCCTACAGAACACCTACTGAACACTAGCAGAAGACCTCAGACTTCCCAAAAGGTGCCTGAGGGTGACCTACACGAAGAGTTGGGGCCAAAGCCAAATGTGAACCCCAAGAGTTGTGCAAGCAAAGAAGAGAAAGGGAAATCTCTCCACGCAGACTCAGGAGCAGCAGATTAAATCCCCACAATCAACTTGATATACGCTGCATCTGTGGAATACCTGAATAGACAATGAATCATCCCAGAATTGAGGCGGTGGACTTTGGGAGCAACTGTAGACTTAGGGTTTGCTGCCTGCAACTGACTTGTTTCTCATTTTTATGCTTATTTTAGTATAGTTTTTAGCACTTGTTATCATTCGTGGATTTGTTTATTGGTTTGGTTGCTCTCTTCTTTTTTTTCCATTTTTTATTATTATTACTTTTTTATTTAATAATTTAAAAAAATTTTTTTTAATTTATTTATTTTTCTTTCTTTTTTTCTCCCGTTTCTTCTGAACCATGTGGCTGACAGGGTATTGGTGCTCTGGCCTGAGCCTGTGAGGTGGGAGAGCCGAGTTCAGGACATTGGACCACCAGAGACCTCCCAGCCCCACGTAATATCAATCGGCCAGAGCTCTCCCAGAGATCTCTGTCTCAATGCTAACACCCAGCTGCACCCAACAGCCAGGAAGCTCCAGTGCTGGACGCCCCATGCCAAACAACTAGCAAAACAGGAACATAACCGCACCCATTAGCAGAGAGGCAGCCTCAAATCATACTAAATTCATAGACACCCCAAAACACATCACCGGACATGGCCCTGCCCACCAGAAAGACAAAATCCAACCCCACCCACCAGAACACAGGCACCAGTCCCCTCCAACAGGAAGCCTACACAAGCCACTGAACCAACCTTACCCACTGGGGGAAGACAGCAAAAACAATGGGAACTGTGAACCTGCAGCCTGGAAAAGGAGACCCCAAACACAGTAAGTGAAGCAAAATGAGAAGACAGAGAAATACACAGCAGATAAAGGAGCAAGATAAAAACCCAACAGACCAAACAAATGAAGAGGAAATCGGCAGTCTACCTGAAAAAGAATTCAGAGTAATGATAGTAAACATGATCCAAAATCTTGGGAGTAGAATGGAGGAAATACAAAAAATGTTTAACAAGGAGCTAGAAGACATAAGGAGCAAACAAACAATGATGAACAACACAATAAATGAAATGTAAAATCCTCTAGAAGGCATCAGTAAAAGAAAAATTGAGGCAGAAGTACGGATAAGTGACCTGGAAGATAAAATAGTGAAAATAACCAGCACAGAGCAGAATAAAGAAAAAAGAATGAAAAGAATTGAGTACAGTCTCAGAGGCCTCTGGGACAATATTAAACACACCAGCATTCGAATTACAGGGGTCCCAGAAGAAGAATAGATTAAGAAAGGGGCTGAGAAAATATTTGAAGAGATTATAGTTGAAAACTTCCCTAACATGGGAAAGGAAATAGCCACCCAAGTCCAGGAAGCGCAGAGAGTCCCATACAGGATAAACCCAAGGAGAAACACCCCAAGACACATATTAATCAAACTATCAAAAATTAAATACAAAGAAAAAATATTAAAAGCAGCAAGGGAAAAACAACAAATAACATACAAGGGAATCCCCATAAGGTTAACAGTTGATCTTTCAGCAGAAGCTCTGCAAGCCAGGAGGGGGTCTCAGGACATATGTAAAGTAATGAAAGGGAAAAACCTACATCCAAGATTACTCTACCCAGCAAGGATCTCATTCAGATTCGATGGAGAAATTAAAACTTTTACAGACAAGCAAAAGCTAAGAGAATTCAGCACCACAAAACCAGCTTTACAACCATTGCTAAAGTAACTTCCCTAGGCAGGAAACATAAGAGAAGGAGATGACCTACAAAAGCAAACCCAAAACAATTAAGAAAATGGTAATAGGAACATACATATCGATAATTACCTTAATTATAAATGGATTAAATGCTCCAACCAAGAGACATAGACTGGCTGAATGGATACAAAAACAAGAAGTGCATATATGCTGTCTACAAGAGACCCACTTCAGACCTAGGGACATATACAGACTGAATGAGGGGATGGAAAAAGATATTCCATGCAAATGAAAATCAAAAGAAAGTTGGAGTAGCAATTCTCATATCAGACAAAATAAAGACTATTATAAGAGACAAGGACACTACATAATGATCAAGGGATCAATCGAAGAAGAAGATATAACAATTGTAAATATTTATGCACCCAACATAGTAGCACCTCAATACATAACGCAAATGCTAACAGCCACAAAAGGGGAAATCAACAGTAACACAATAATAGTAAGAGACTTTAACACCCCACTTTCACCAATGGACAGATCAATCAAAATGAAAATAAATAACGAAACACAAGCTTTAAATGACACATTAGACAAGATGGACTTAATTGATATTTATAGGACATTCCATCCAAAAACAACACAATACACTTTCTTCTCAGGTGCTCATGGAACATTCTCCAGGATGGATCATTTCTTGGGTCACAAATCAAGCCTTGGTAAATTTAAGAATATTGAAATTATATCAAGAATCTTTTCTGATCACAATGCTATGAGACTAGATATCAATTACAGGAAAAAAAATTTTTAATGCAAACAGATGGAGGCTAAACAGTACACTACTAAATACCCAAGAGATTACTGAAGAAATCAAAGAGGAAATCAGAAAATACCTAGAAACAAATGACAATGAAAACACGACAACCCAAAACCTATGCGATGCAGCCAAAGCAATTCAAAGAGGGAAGTTTATAGCAATAGAATCCTACCACAAGAAACAAGAAAAATCTCAAATAAACAACCTAACCTTACACCTAAAGCAATTAGAGAAAGAAGAACAAAAAAAACCCCAAACTTAGCAGAGGGAAGGAAATCATAAAGATCAGATCAGAAATAAATGAAAAAAAATAAAGGAAACAATAGCAAGGATCATTAAAATGAAAAGTTGGTTCTTTGATAAGAAACAAAATTGATAAACCATTTTAGCCAGACTCATCAAGAAAAAAAGGGAGAAGACTCAAATCAACAGAATTAGAAATGAAAAAACAGAAGTAACAACCGACACTGCAGAAACTACAAGCAACTATATGCCAATAAAATGGACCACGTGGAAGAAATGGAAAAATTCTTAGAAAACCACAACCTTCCAAGACTGAACCAGGAAGAAATAGAAAATACAAACAGACCAATCACAAGCACCGAAATTGAGACTGTGATTAAAAATCTTCCAAATAACAAAAGCCCAGGACCAGATGTCTTCACAGGCGAATTCTAACAAACATTTAGAGAAGAGCTAACACCGATCCTTCTCAAACTCTTCCAAAATATAGCAGGGGTAGGAACACTCCCAAACTCATTCTAGGAGGCCACCATCACCCTGATACCAAAACCAGACAAAGATGTCACAAAGAAAGGAAACTACAGGACCATATCATTGATGAACATAGACACAAAAATCCTCAGTAAAATACTAGTAAACAGAATCCAACAGCACATTAAAAGGATCATACACCATGATCAAGTGGAGTTTATCCCAGGAATGCAAGGATTCTTCAATATATGCAAATCAATCAGTGTGATATACCATATTAACAAATTGAAGGATAAAAACCATGTGATCATCTCAATAGATGCAGAAAAAGCTTTCAACAAAATTCAACACCCATTCATGATAAAAACTCTCCAGAGAGCAGGCATAGAGGGAAACTTCCTCAACATAATAAAGGCCATAAACAACAAACACACAGCCAACATTGTTCTCAATGGTGAAAAACTGAAAGCATTTTCTCTAAGATCAGGAACAAGACAAGGTTGCCCACTCTCACCATTATTATTCAACACAGTTTTGGAAGTTTTAGCCACAGCAATCAGAGAAGAAGAAATAAAAGGAATCCAAATCACAAGAGAAGAAGTAAAACTGTCACTGTGTGCAGATGACATGACACTATACATAGAGAATCCTAAAGATGCCACCAGAAAACTTACTAGAGCTAATCAATGAATTTGGTAAAGTAGCAGGATACAAAATGAATGCACAGAAATCTCTTGCATTCCTATACACTAATGATGAAAAATCTGAAAGTGAAATTAAGAAAACACTGCCATTTACCATTGCAACAAAAACAATAAAATACCTAGGAATAACCTACCTATGGAGACAAAAGACCTGTATGCAGAAAACTATAAGACACTGATGAAAGAAATTAAAGATGATACAAACAGATGGAGAGATATGCCATGTTCTTGGATTGGAAGAATCAACATTGTGAAAATGGCTCTACTGCCCAAAGCAATCTACAGATTCAATGCAATCCCTATCAAACTACCAGTGGTTTTTTAGTTCTAGTTTTATAGTTCTGGTTTTTCACAGAACTAGAGCAAAAAATTTCACAATTTCTATGGAAACACAGAAGACCCCAAAGCAATCTTGAGAAAAAAAAGTGGAGCTGGAGGAATCAGGCTCCTTGACTTCAGACTGTACTACAAAGCTATAGTAATCAAGACAGTATGGTACTGGCACAAAAAAGAAATATAGATCATTGGAACAGGATAGAAAGTCCAGAGATAAACCCACACGCATATGGTCACCTTATCTTTGATAAAGGAGGCAAGAATATACAATGGAGAAAAGACAGCCTCTTCAATAAGTGGTGCTGGGAAAACAGGACAGCTACGTGTAAAAGAATGAAATTAGAACACTTCCTAACACCATACACAAAAATAAACTCAAAATGGATTAAAGCCCTAAATGTAAGGCCAGACACTATAAAACTCTTGGAGAAAAATACAGGCAGAACACTCTGTGACATAAATCACAGCAAGATCCTTTGTGACCCACCTCCTAGAGAACCGGAAATAAAAAGAAAAATAAACAAATGGGACCTAATGAAACTTAAAAGCTTTTGCACAGCAAAGGAAAACTTAAACAAGACGAAAAGACAAGCCTCAGAATGGTAGAAAATATTTGCAAACAAATAAACGGACAAAGGATTAATCTCCATGATTTACAAGCAGGTCATGCATCTCAATATCAAAAAAACAACCCAATCCAAAAATGGGCAGAAGACCTAAATAGACATTTCTCCAAAGAAGATATACGGCTTGCCAACAAACACATGAAAGGATGCTCAACATCATTAATCATTAGAGAAATGCAAATCAAAACTTCAATGAGGTATCACCTCACACAGGTCAGAATGGCCATCATCAAAAAGTCTACAACAATAAATGCTGGAGAGGACCCTCTTGCACTGTTGTTGGAATGTAAATTGATACAGCCACTATGGAGAACAGTATGGAGATTCCTTAAAAAACTAAAAATAGAACTACCATATGAACCAGCAATCCCACTACTATGCATATACCTTGAGAAACCATAATTCAAAAAGGATCATGTACCACAATGTTCGTTGCAGCCGTATTTACAATAGCCAGGACATGGAAGCAACCTAAGTGTCCATCGACAGATGAATGGATAAAGAAGATGTGGAACACATATACAGTGGAATATAACTCAGCCATAAAAAGAGACGAAATTGAGTTATTTGTAGTGAGGTGGATGGACTTTGAGTCTGTCACACAGAGTGAAGTAAGTCAGAAAGAGAAAAATACTGTATGCTAACACATATATATGGAATCTAAAAAAAAAAAAAAAGGTTCTGATGAACCTATGGGCAGGACAGAAATAAAGACACAGATGTAGAGAATGGATTGAGGACATGGGGAGTGGGAAGGCTAAGCTGGGACAAAGTGAGAGAGTAGCCTTGACATATATACACTACCAAATGTAAAATTGATAGCTAGTGGGAAGCAGCTGCATAGCACAGGGAGATCAGCTCGATGCTTTGTGACCACCTAGGGGGGTGGGTTAGGGAGGGTGGGAGGGAGATGCAAGAGGAAGGGGATATGGAGATATGTGCATACATATAGCTGATTCACTTTGTTATACAACAGAAAGAAACAGAACTTTGTAAAGCAGTTATATTTCAATAAAGATGTTAGATAAAAAGTAAATGAAAGGACACAGTAACTGGAAATAAGAGAGAAAAGGAGATGTGCCCAGATTTAACTACTCTTACAGAGTGAATCAGAAGAAAAACGAGCTGTCTTAGCTGTTAAGAAGTTTCCAACAGTGACCGGAGCACAGAGGAATTTCGTGGAGGAGGGAGACCAAAGCGGATGGAAGTGTCTCCACCAGGGAGAATCAAGATCCAGGATCCTAAGAAGACATGGCTTCAAAAAAAAGCTACTGAAGATGCTAATGGAAGGACCGTAGCAATGGAACTTGGGGACCTCATGTTAAAAATGGGGGCAGCTCTAATAGGCGGTTACAGAAAATCTGTACAGACTTGAGACAACAAGCACAAAATCCCAAACACATCATAAGGGAGGCTTTAAGGTGGCACAGCCATTGTTAGGTGGAGATATAATAATTGTCTGTACCTTAGTATACTAAGATCCACAAATGTCTCCCCAGACAGATGAGCCTGTGGGCCTCCAAAGGCATTTTTTTGCTACCCTAGGATTAAAGCAGAAACACAACAACATTCTAGACCTGTCAAATCCTGCTTTTATTTTAACTGAAACATACTTCTAGCCTCACAGAAGAGAAATACCTACTTTCTTATTATAAAAATAATGCCAAATTTTTAGATAGTAAAAGTTCACTTGTCCTTAAAAGATAATAAATAACAAAAGTTTTATAACTGAGAGTCTGTGGTCATAAAACCAGCAAAGCAGCCCTCTTTATGAGGAATCAGAGGATTCAGAGAAATTGGCATTGATCTGTTCAGGCAGACAGACTTGATTTGGGCCTTAGTGAAACACAAGATAAAATAAACATGTTTATGGAACAAAAGCACTGGTAATAGCAGCAAAACTTTCCACAAGATGTGAGAGTCTGAACAGAAGATTTGCCATTTTCTCTCATTTGGGGTTTAAAGGAAAAACAATTCATCTGCACAGTATAGAAGTAGATGGGTCCCCTCCCCTCCACCTTTACCCTCCTGTTCTGCATTTTCCTTACAAGTATTCTGAGTAATTTTCTTTGGCTAAACCTACAAAGACATTCATTCATTCTTTCATTCAATCAGCAAACATTGTTAATTTGAGTATTACTCAATCATCAGCCATTTATTGAGGGCCTATTATGTGCCAAGCATAGTCCAGGATGTAGAACAATATTGTTCACTCGAACATGGTTACAACACTTCCCCAAAGAGTAAAATTCATATCACATGAATTGGAGAAAACTGACAATCAAGTATAACAGGTGAAATCTAATTCAAAGGTGATGTCATCCATAAAGCAAATCCAAAATAGGAACCATTTTAATTAGACCCTAATATATATTCAGATTTTTTTCATTTCAACTTTCTGAATCAAAGGTACTTCTAAAATGTGAGGTATTTACATTTTCCTACTATGCCTAAATTTGGCATAGTAATCTATAAAAATAAACTTTTTTTAGTAAATTCTGATCATTTCACTGTGCAGGTTTTATCTCTTGTATTTGGGTGACTTTTTTTATGGTCAATTTGAACATTTTCCCCGTATTATCTAGTTGCTACATAGACATAGATTTTTACTACACAGAAGAAAAAGACAGAAAAACTTGGGGAAATAAAAGCAATAAACAACCTTGGAATACCTATTTGCCTGTAGTTTTTTTTTTTTTCTGATTTAAGTAGCAAAACATGAGGGGTAAATAGAAGTCAACAATGCCAACTTCTTTCATTTTTCACCCTCAAGCAAACATACCTTGAGTCTCTGATGCATACCCGGCCCTGTACCAATACTTGAAGAGAATAAATGAATCCTCTCTCCAAGAAGACAGTGGAAAGAACAGCCAAAAGAATAGGTTCTGGAAGCAGGCTGACCAGGCATTACACCATCTCTCAGTAACTGTGACTTGAGAAAGCTCTTCATGGAGACCAGCCATGCACTTTGGGATCAGGCAAACCTGAACTCAAATTCCAGAATTTCCACTTATTGGCTATATGATCTTGAATAAGTACTTAATGTCTGAGCCACAGTTTTGTCAGCTTTAAATAGGGACCAAGAATCTTAAAGTTGTGAGGATGAAATATAATAAAAATCTGTAACATGTTTAGCTCAGTGCCTAGGTCATACAAAATATTCAATAAGTGCTGTGCTCATTCCTTTATCTGCCTGTGTGTTTTCTTCCAGATTTACCTCTGTAATCAAAAAGGATAATTGGGATAAAAGAATCAACCTTAGTCAAAAATTTGGGATGATTCCTGGCATGTATTACTCCTTTGAAAGGATAGAATGTATTGCTGTGAGTAAAAACCACAGCTATAGACTGAGAACTTAGTGGAAATCTGTGGTAGTAATTGTCAGTCAGTAACAGGGTGTTATCAACACCATAGACTCAATGACTCAAGAAAGCCAAAGGATGGTAAGTTTTCTACTTCCTGCAAAATGGCACGTAGCACTTGCTGTACCAAGAGCTGAAGGTTAGTTTCAGCCAGATCAAAATTTTCACCATCTGTTCATGGAAACATAAAACCCTTCTTCCTGTGTAATGGATAATGAGGATTTAAAGAAAAGGGGATTGCCTCAATTTCAACATCAAATGGCTGTGTTTATGTGGCCAAAAATTGCACACAGGAAACATAAAAAGAGATCAGTCAGTAAAACAGAACAATATAAACTGTGAAATGCCTTTCTGAATCTCTTAGAAACATTCATTTGTTTTTCATGGAAGAGTGTAAATAAAGCAACAATGAAAAACATATTTGAGTTCAGATAGTTCAAATAAGCTTCATTATTTCAAGCCTCCAATCTACAAAGTGCTATTTTTATCCTTCCAATATTCAAAGTCATTTCATATCTTAATGAATTTTTTGCTAATCATATAGGATAAAATATCTGTGTAATATTTTATATACTATTAAGCAATCAGCTTATATTTAGAAACAGTAAAGATGCCTGTATCCTCCTGTCTTCCCTGAAACCAGTGAAAGAGGACAATAGAAGGCAAAAAATAAAATAAGATCTTTGATAAGCTCAAATGCAGCCACTTTTTGAACTTTTCTATGAAGAAGGACTTCATAATGCCATAAATATTGGATCTGGGAAAGCAAAAACTGAGAGGAAGATGTATTGACTAGATTTGGAAAAGCAAGCAGAAGCTTCAGCAGACCTCCTCAGGGAAGGATTCTACCTGCTACTGAAGATTGATAAGGCAGAAAGGTGAACCAGCAACATGAGGCATATGCCAGGTATTATGTGAAGGAAGGAAGGAGAGAAGGAGGAGATAAGGAAGAAAAAAGTGGGTTCAAGGGCTTTAGAGAAATAAATACTATGTAACTACTCAAAAATACTTGTGGCTTACCATAGGAGAGTCAAGAAGCTTTTCTCTGAGCTTAAAGCAAAAAAATTATATCAAAAATAATAAGTATACCATGAGGCTTGATAAACACATCTTTATAAAACCGTTGGAATTTTGAGACCTCAAAGAGGAAATACAAAGACAAAATGGAGATGATAAAGCAAAAGAATAATTTAAACGTAAAAGGGCAAGAATCTTTGACATCAGGGGTAGCTCAAATAACTCTCAGAATTCCCTAAATGTCCTCAGAAAAACAGAAAAAACAACTGGAAAGAAAAAGAAAAAGCTCAGAGAATTCAAACGAATCTACAACCTATTAGAATTAACAAGTGAATTTAGCAAAATCATTGGGTACAAGATCAATGAATCAAAACAATTTTATTTCTAAATGAAAAATTAGAAGATAAAATTCAATAAATGATATAATTAAGCATAACACATTCAAAACACATCAGATACCTAGATATCAATCTAATATGTAATACCATTACAATGAAAGCTACAAAACATTTTCAAGAGGAATTAACACCTACATAATTAGAGGGATATACAAGTTTATGGGTATGAAGATTCATGTTGCAAAGACTTAAATTACCTTCAAATTGATCTAAAGACTCTAAGAAGTTCCAGTCAGAATCTCAGCAGGTTATTTTTAGTTAACAAGCTAATTCTAATAATTATATGAAAATCCAAAGAACTAAAAGTACCTATGACGATCTTGAAGATGAAAATCTAAAAGTGAGTTAGAGATCTTACACTACCACATATCAGGATTTACTATAAACTTCCAGTAATTAATATAGTGTGGTATGGGTGCAAGATAGACAAATAAATAGAACAGAATATTCTACAAGCAGGCAAATATATGAACATTTGATTTAAGTAAAAAGGTACTTCAGAACAGTGAGGGGAGGGTAGTCTTTTCAAAAAAATAATGCTGAGTCAATTACATATCCATATGAAAAAATGAAATTTGATGCCTAACTTACACAAAAAATCAATACCAGAGAGATCTTTAATCTAAATACAAAAGGTAAAATAATAATGATTTAGAAGAAAATTATGAGAATATATTCATGACTTTGGGATAGAAAAAGTTTTCTTGAACAACAAACAAAAAGCACTTTCCAAAAAGTTAAAAATTGATGTTAGATTACATTAAAATTAAAAACTTTCATCCATCAAAATGTTCCATTAAGATATTGGAAAGGTGGGCTTCCCTGGTGGCACAGTGGTTGGGAGTCCGCCTGCTGATGCAGGGGACCCGGGTACGTGCCCCAGTCCAGGAGGGTTCTGCGTGCCGCGGAGCGGCTGGGCCCGTGAGCCATGGCCGCTGAGCCTGCACGTCCGGAGCCTTTGCTCCGCAACGGGAGAGGCCACAGCGGTGAGAGGCCCGCGTACCGC
>NW_006789542.1:1759817-1807318 GCF_000442215.2 Lipotes vexillifer | reverse complement strand
AAAAAAAAAAAAAAACACATATATATAGAATTTTATATATATATATATATATATATATATAAATATATATATATATATATATATATATATACTGTAAATTTTAAAAGATAGAAAGCACACAATCCAAAATAGGTAAAAGACTTGAACTGACATTTACAAAAGCAGATATCCAAAATGCCAAAGTATATGAAATGGTGTTCAATTTCATTAGTCACAAGAAAATGCAAATTAAAACCCACAATTTTATAACACTGTACACCCACTAGGTTTGTATCTAAAATTCCAAGGGTTGACAATACTATAGCATAACCAGTCACTACAGGTAGGATTGTAATCGGCACAATCACAATGGAAAATTGGTTGTTGATATCTACTGAACACTGAAGATACGGCTATCCTAGTCCCTGAATTCAGTGTCTATCATTATAATCAACATTATTCACCAAAAACGTATGCTAGGATGTTATTCAAAATAGTCTCAAATGACCCAAATGTTAACAATAGAATAATGTATTAATTATGATGTATCCCTACAAACAAATGCTATGTAGCAATGACAGTGAAACAAAATACTGCCACATAAGGCACTGTGGATAAATTTCATAAACATAACCTTGAATGAAGGAAGCAAGACTAAATGATTTCATTTATGTAAAATCCACAAAGAGGCAAAGTGAATTTATGATGTTAAAGTAAGGAGAGAGGTGACCTTTGGATAGGAAGATGATGGGGGGTAGGAAGCTTCTGGAATGCTGTCAACATTCTATTTCATATGTGAGTGTAATTAGAACAATGTGTTTTCTCTATGATTCATATACCATTCAGTGTATTGGTTATACTTCAAAATTTAACTTTTAAACAGTGTATTACCTACCAAATACATATGTTTCCCAGATTTTAAATGTTGTGCGTATCATTTTATTAAAAAAAAAAAAAAACTTGTCCACTTAAAACTTGTCCAGTTTTTAAAAAAAGAAAGAAAAAGGAGGCATACATCCTTTTCTTTGAATTTGCTCTTTTGTGAGTACTGCACTACTATAATACTTTGAATTTGTACTACTTTGAATGGTGAGATTGAACATTTTTTCTTGTTAATTTGCCATTTGTATTTCTTTTTCGAACTGCTCATGCCTTTTGTTCAAAGTTTTCTCTGTGGTGTGTACAATTGTTATTATTACTACTACTTGACGGTTCTGCATGCGGTAATGGAATTAATGGCTTACAATGTGTATATGGTTATGAGCTCTGTGTGACCTTGGGAAAATTATTGACTCTCTTAAGCTTTCACCTTCCTCATCCAAAAAACTGGATAATAGCATCAACAATCCTGAAAAGTTTACTTTTTAAGAATTACATAGGCATCTAGGAGACATGGACATCAAAAATGTTTTTCCCACTTTTCACAAATTTTTGAGCATCTATTGTATGTAAAGACATACTAGTCATTAGACTGGGATAAAAGATCATTTCTTCCATGAAACCAGTGTGCTGGTCCGTTGTCAGTCAAAGCATCGTGATTCTTTTCTTTTTTTCTTTTTTTTTTTTGTTGTTGTTATAACCCCTTTATTTTATTTTATTTTTTTAACATCTTTATTGGAGTATAATTGCTTTACACTGGTGTGTTAGTTTCTGCTTTATGACAAAGTGAATCAGTTATACATATACATATGTTCCCATATCTCTTCCCTCTTGCGTCTCCCTCCCTCCCACCCTCCCTATCCCACCCCTCTAGGTGGTCACAAAGCACCAGGCTGATCTCCCTGTGCTATGCAGCTGCTTCCCACTATCTATCTGTTTTACGTTTGGTAGTGTATATATGTTCAGGCCACTCTCTCACTTCGTCCCAGCTTACCCTTCTCCCTCCCCATATCCTCAAGTCCATTCTCTAGTAGGTCTGTGTCTTTATTCTCGTCTTACCCCTAGGTTCTTCATGACCTTTTTTTTTCTTCTTCTTAAATTCCATATATATGTGTTAGCATACGGTATTTGTTTTTCTCTTTCTGACTTGCTTCATTCTGCATGACAGACTCTAGGTCCATCCACCTCACTACAAATAACTCAATTTCGTTTCTTTTTATGGCTAATATTCCATTGTATATATGTGCCACATCTTCTTTATCCGTTCATCCAATGATGGACACTTAGGTTGCTTTCATCTCCTGGCTATTGTAAATAGAGCTGCAATGAACATTTTGGTACATGACTCTTTGAATTATGGTTTGCTCAGGGTATATGCCCAGTAGTGGGATTGCTGGGTCGTATGGTAATTCTATTTTTAGTTTTTTAAGGAACCTCCATACTGTTCTCCATAGTGGCTGTATCAATTTACATTCCCACCAACAGTGCAAGAGTGTCCCCTTTTCTCCACACCCTCTCCAGCATTTATTGTTTGTAGATTTTTTTGATGATGGCCATTCTGACCCGTGTGAGATGATATCTCATTGTAGTTTTGATTTGCATTTCTCTAACGATTAATGATGTTGAGCATTCTTTCATGTGTTTGTTGGCAGTCTGTATATCTTCTTTGGAGAAATGTCTATTTAGGTCTTCTGCCCATTTTTGGATTGAGTTGTTTGTTTTTTTGCTATTGAGCTGCATGAGCTGCTTGTAAATTTTGGAGATTAATCCCTGGTCAGTTGCTTCATTTGCAAATACTTTCTCCCATTCTGAGGGTTGTCTTTTGATCTTGTTTATGGTTTCCTTTGCTATGCAAAAGCTTTGAAGTTTCATTAGGTCCCATTTGTTTATTTTTGTTTTTATTTCCATTTCTCTAGGAGGTGGGTGAAAAAGGATCTTGCTGTGATTTATGTCATGGAGTGTTCTGCCTATGTTTTCCTCTAAGAATTTGATAGTATCTGGCCTTACATTTAGGTCTTTAATCCATTTTGAGTTTATTTTTGTGTATGGTGTTAGGGAGTGTTCTAATTTCATACTTTTACATGTACCTGTCCAGTTTTCCCAGCACCACTTATTGAAGTGGCTGTCTTTTCTCCACTGTATATTCTTGCCTCCTTTGACAAACCCACAGCCAACATCGTCCTCAATGGTGAAAAACTGAAACCATTTCCACTGAGATCAGGAATACGTCAAGGTTGCCCACTCTCACCACTGTTATTCGACATAGTTTTGGAAGTTTTAGCCACAGCAATCAGAGGAGAAAAAGAAATAAAAGGAATCCAAATCAGAAAAGAAGAAGTAAAGCTGTCACTGTTTGCAGATGACATGATACTATACATAGAGAATCCTAAAGATGCCACCAGAAAACTGCTGGAGCTAGTCAATGAATTTGGTAAAGTCAAAGTAGCAGGATACAAAATTAAGGGACGGAAATCTCTGGTATTCCTGTACACTAATGATGAAAATATGAAAGTGAAATTAAGAAAACACTGCCATTTACCATTGCAACAAAAAGAATAAAATATCTAGGAATAAACCTACCTAAGGTGACAAAAGACCTGTATGCAGAAAATTATGCGACACTGATGAAAGAAATTAAAGATGATACAAATAGATGGATGCCATGTTCTTGGATTGGAAGAATCAACATTGTGAAAATGACTCTACTACCCAAAGCAATCTACAGGTTCAATGCAATCTCTGTCAAACTACCACTGGCATTTTTCACAGAACTAGAACCAAAAATTTCACAAGTTGTATGGAAACACAAAAGACCCCGAATAGCCAAAGCAATCTTGAAAATGAAAAATGGAGCTGGAGGAATCTGGCTTCCTGACTTCAAACTATACTACAAAGCTACAGTAATCAAGACAGTATGTTACTGGCACAAAACCAGAAATATAGATCAATGGAACAGGATAGAAAGCCCAGAGATAAACCCACGCACATATGGTCACCTTATCTTTGATAAAGGAGGCATCATGATTCTTTATTCCTCATTTCCATCTTCATTCTCCTCAACATCCCTCAGGGTGGTGCTTTCCTTTCCATTCCCATCACCACTGCATGCATTCAGGCCTTCATCTTTCCTACCTGGACGTTGTAACACCTTCCTAACTGGTCTCTCTGCCTCCCTCTCATTATTCCCCAGTCAGTTCAGCTTCCTGCTGCCCGATGGGTCTTTCTAAATGCAGCTCTGATCATACCAAGCCTCCTGTTTCCTTCATGTGGATTCTCTTCACTTTATCAATTTACAGAAGACAATCATCTTCTGATTCCTACTTTTCCTTTCAAGCTTCATCTCTTAACATTCCCCAATTAGCCTCTTATGTTTCAAAGTTTCAAAAATGTGTATGTTGCAGGACCTTGCATATGGCACCCCTCCTTTCAAGAATATGTCTTTGGCTTTGGCTCTTTTCCTTGCTCCATATTCACCTCAGGCACCATCTTCTCTGGGAGGTCTCCTCATCCCTGGCACTAGTGATTCTAGCTCAGCTGATCCTCGTATAAACTCTCATAGTCTCATCCCATGATCTGCATAATTTCCCTTGGATCATTTATTCATTTATCTGTCCAACTCACTACTCTAAGACCTACTAAGGAGCAAAGACTGTCTTTTGTATCATTGTCCCCTGAGCCTGAACAGCTCGGTATGAATGAGTGAATGAGTGAACAAATGAAAGAGCATAAGATTGGAGCAGCTCTCATATCATGCTTCTCAGCAACATTCTCAGGGAAATTTTAATAGGAACTGAATAAAAGTCAAGTTAGGATGGAATTTCTGAAAGAAGAGACAAATTATAGTAAACTTTACCCTCTGTAGTAATGCAGAAACATTCCTTTTCTAGGTGATAGATAGATAGATAGATAGATAGATAGATAGATAGACTAATTCATATGGCCATTTCTGACAGGGATTCAAATGTCATAGCTTCAGGGCACTTGAAGAATATAGTATCTTTGGCGGTCCTGTGTTATTATTCTCCCTAGAATGATTCATCCCCTCAATTTTCATACTGCTCTTAAATCAGGGCTATGGCGTGAAAGGAAAACAATGTATATTCCTTTGTAAGTGGTTGTAAATGCACATTATAAATGGCTCCACTGCTTCTTTGGGGAGGATGGAGCTCATCCCTTCTTTTGCTGCCTAAAGGCTCTATTTTAGAGCTTATGTACTTGAGGGTTAGCCTATGTAACATAAATTCACCAAAAAACTTAAAGTGAGATCACATCCGTGCAGCCCATAGAAAGATGACATAAAGTTGTCTTCTCTTAGTAATTAAAAAGGAGAAGATTTGGAGACCAGATCCTTAAAAACTGACTAGAGTGTACTGTCAGTCAATCTACAAATATAGATTTGCTTCTTCTAGGATTATAATAACTATATATATATGATAGATTTATGACGTGGATTTTTTTTCTGAAGTGTTTACTCATCAACTACTTCTTTATGAGTATTATCTTTCTGTCAGTGACCAAGTTGTACTTATCTGAGCCTCTCCTTCAGTATCTGCCTCAGCACTTTTCACCTACTTGGTTCTCAGCTAATGTGGGTTTGAAGTGACCCTCAATACCTCCCGTGAGCCAGGAATCCAGAAAGTATCTGATTTTTTTTTTACATGAATGTTTCTAAGGGAGAGAGGTCCCTGTCCCCAGTTTCATCTACGTTCTTCAGACATCCATTTGCGACAGACTTTTGCTTCCAATTTGCTGCGTGATGGATAGTGGCAGCTGCACAGAAAACCACTCAGAGACCAAGTGGCAGCCATTACCTCGAGTTTGTGCACATTTCTACCATTATCCTTCTCCATCTGAGTGTGAGCTGCAATCATAGCTCGTCAAAAAGTATGACATATCCCCTATTTCCTTTAGTACCACTGGTTTCTGGTGACTCACTGTGTCATTTAACTAAGTTGGTGACATCTGTGTCTGTGCTACCATAAAATATGTAGTTGGTGATACCCTTCATCCTTTTGGATTGAACATATTTGTGTAATTATTTGTGATCATTCTGTGTGTATGAATGTGTAAGTGCTTATATTTGTATGCATCAGTCAGTACATGAGAATAGCCATAACAAGAACCCTAGAATTTGTAGATAAGTACCAAAATAAAAAACCAACATAAGGATCAAAGCAGAAATATGCCAATTTACCTTAAAGAGATAAAATAATTCCAAGGTCAGCAAGATTTGACATCATTCTGAGTGAGGGTAGAAATACATCTAAACATGAATGGTCCAAGAGGAAGTAACTGTCTAGACTAAGAAACACTGGGAAAAAGGGGAAAGTTAGGAAGACAAATATTGTAGTGTCCATTCAGCCCTCCCTCTCTAAGGCAAGTGGGTGCCCTGGAGAAATGATGACAAAATCGTCTGCTTGGTAAAAATAACTCGGTCACAAGGACCATAACTCTCGCTCACATACCATACTAACCAGACAGTCTTCCAATCACAAAGCTGTTTTTCCAAGTATGTCCACACCAGGAAAAAAGACAACCAGGATTGAGGACCTAAGTAGCCGCACCACTGCACATATATCATACAAATGCACATACAACACCATACACACACAGAATAAGATGGCATGGTAGTTTAGATACACATGTCCTGCATATGCATGTAAGTTTACTTGGTGTGTATGTCTTGGTGTTTACTTCTCCAGAAGTCAGATCAGTTCTGAGACACTGGAAAGTCTGAGTACATAGAGATGCACAAAAAGGCCAGAGGGTGGAGGAAACTGAGAATGTTGTCAAAAGAGTGATGGAGGCAATGGCTTCAGGGAATCAGAGAGAGAAGAAAGTATAAAATAGAAGTTAGAGAGACTGGGGGATTAGATGAGATCAAAGGGCAGAGGATGTGGGAGAAACTCAGTGAGCAGGCTGAAATGATGTGAAATTGTGATCAGAAACTGGGAAATCTAAATTTATGACTTAGAGGCAAAGGAGTAGATTCCAGTGATTGCAAGGTTCAGGATGTGGCCATGGGAGATCATTGAATATGAACTCAAGATGTTGTCTGAGTCATTCATTCAGACATTTGTCATCTTGGATTGTAGCAGGAAGAGAGTTAGACAGGAAGACTATGCATTAGATGCCAAATTCTTCAAAGACAGGAGGCCAAATATTTTACCCACTTAGCTATTATGTCTTCATATTTTGCTCATGCTCTTCCCCCTTGATGGAATGCCATCCCTGCCCTGCATTGCTCTAGCATATTTCTGTGGAGAACACGTACATTTCCCCTAGAACATGAATTCTTATTGGCATATCCTCCTTACAATGTAAGTTCATTTTTAATGGAATACATATAATGCAATGGCTAAGTCTATACACACTTACTGAATGAATAAAGGAAACGTCATAATCATGGAGGTCATTCTGGAATGTAATCCACGAAATTTATTGAAATGTTTTCTAGTGGTATTAAAAGAACCAGGACAGAGAGGCAATAAAGAGATCAAGAAAGAATAGTAATTTATTATTTATTTAAATTTATTTATTTATTTTTGGCTGTGTTGGGTCTTCATTGCTGCGTGCGTGCAACGAGGAGGGGCTACTGTTCGTTGCAGTCTGCGGGCTTCTCATTGTGGTGGCTGCGGAACATGGGCTCTAGAGCTCAGGCTCAGTAGCTGTGGCGCACGGGCTTAGTTGCTCCGCAGCATGTGGGATCTTTCCGGACCAGGACTCGAACCTGTGTCCCCTGAATAGGCAGGCAGATTCTTAACCACTGCACCACCAGGGAAGTCCCAAGAACAGTAATTTTTTTGTTTGTTTGTTTCTTTTTGCGGTACGCAGGCCTCTCACTGTTGTGGCCTCTCCCCTTGCGGAGCACAGGCTCCGGACGCGCAGGCTCAGCGGCCGTTGCTCACGGGCCCAGGTGCTCCGCGGCGTGTGGGATCTTCCCGAACCCGTGTCCTCTGCATCGGCAGGCGGACTCTCAACCACTGCGCCACCAGGGAAGCCCAAGAACAGTAATATTTTTAATGGGGAAATATATTTGTCCACATGGGAGGCATAGGTGATATGGATGAGCACAGTACTGGTGGAGTTGTCAGGGCAGGAATGTGAGCGCTCTGGACTGGGAACAGGTGAAGACAGTGCTGAAAATAGCTCACTCTCCAGGGTGCTTAACTCAGAAAGAGAGAGGGTAATAACTGCAGAACTTTCCCTAAGAATTCCAATGTTTGATACTATGGTAAATGGCATTTTAAATTTTCATTTTCAGAGTCTTTGTTGCTAGAATAAGGAAATATAGTTAATGTTTGTATATTGATCTTATCTCCTGCAAAATTACTAAACTTAGTCATTTGTTCTAGTAGGTTTTTAATAGATCTGTAGGATTTTTCCATACAATCATGTTGTCCCTAAATAAAAATAATTTTACTTCTCCTCGTCCAACCCCGATGCGTTTCATTTCATTTTTATTGCCCATTGCACAAGCTAGAATCTCCAGTACCACGCTGAATAAACGTGATGACAGGAGACATTTCTGCTTTGTTCTTTACCCTGTAAGGAAAGCATTGTCTCCCACCATTAAATATTGTAGTAGCTATACACTTTTTGTAGGTGTTCTTTTTCAAGTCAAGGATGTTTCCTTCTCTTTGCGGTTTGATGAGAGCTTTTATCCAGAATGGATTATGGATTTTGCCAAATGCTTTTTCTCTATTTCTTTTTCTTTTTCAGTCTCTTGACATACTGAATTATATAGATTGGTTTTAGAATGCTCAACTAACCTTGCTTTTCTGGGATGGACCCCACTTGGTCAGGATGCAATTTCCTTTTGATATATTGTTTAATTAACTAAAGTTATTGTGCATCTGTGTTCATGAGGGCTGTTACTATTTAGCTTTCTTTCCATGTAGTGTATTTGCCTGGTTTTGTTATCAGAAAAATTCTGGCCTCATAAAATGAGTTGCAAAGTAATCTCTCCTCTTAAAATTTATGAAAGAGGTTTTTAGAATTGTATTATTTCCTCCTTTAAATGTTTGGTAGAATTCATCAGTGAATCCATCTGAGTCTAGAGTTTTCAATTTCTCGAATAGATTTAGAGATACTGAAGTTATCTGTTCCTTTTGAGTGAGTTTTGGCAGTGTGTCTTTCAAGGAATCTGTCCATTTCATTTACATGGCCAAATTTAATGGCATGAAGTTGTTCAAAATATTTGCCTGTTATCCTAACAATATCTGTACAATCTGTGGTGATGTCACCTCTTTCATTCCTAACAGTGATAATTTGTATACCTTTTCTTTCTCTCTTCCTCTCTCTCTCTCTCTCTCTCTCTTTTTTTCCTTGATCAGTCTGAACATTGGTTTATCAATTTTAATGATCTCAAAACTCTAGATTTTGTTTTCATTGATTTTCTCTATTGTTTTTCTTTTTTCATTACTTCCCATTCTTCCCCCCCCCCCCTCTTCCTTTTGCTTGCTTTGGATCTAACTTGCTCTTCTTTTTCTGCTTTCCTAAAGGTAGAAGCTGAGGTGGCTGAGTTGAGACCTCTTTTCCTTTTTAATGTGAACATTTAGTGCTATAAACTTCTCTCTGAATACTGCTGTAGCTACATACCACACATTTTGACATGTTGTTTACATTTTCATGCAATACAAAATGGGATTTCATTTCCCTTTTGATTTTTTAAATTTGACCCATAGTTAATTTGGAAGTATGTTATTTAGTTTCCACATATTGAGGACTTCCTAGAGATCTTTCTGACATTAATTTCTAATTTAATTCTATTGTGGTCTTTGTATGGTTTGAATCCTTTTAAATTCATTAAGACTTGTTTCGTAGGCCAAAATTTGACTGTCTTAGTAAATGTTCCATGTGTACTTGAAAATTTTATGTCCTTCTGTTTTTGGATGGAGCATTTTATAAATGTAAATTAGGTCCAGTGGGTCAACCATTTTGTTCAAGTCTCCCATATCCTTACTGATTTTCAGTCTAGTTGCCCTAACAATTTCTGAGAAAGGAAGTTAAAAATCTCTGAAAATAATTGTGAATTTGTATATTTCTCCTTTCACTTATTAGTTTTTGCTTAATATAGTCCATAGTTTTTTATTAGGGGTATAAAAGTTTAGGATTACTATATTCTCTTGATGAACTGACCCCTTTACCATTATGAAATATCTTCTTTATCCAACAACAATATATTTTGTCCAAAAATATACTTTGTCTCATTTGAGTATGGCCACTCCAGCTAACTTTTGGTTAGTATCAACATTGTATATATTTTTCAAACCTTTTAATTTTAACATAGCTGTCTCTTTATATTTAAAGTGAATTTCTTATTAGTGTCACATAGTAGGGGCTTGCTGTTTTTTCCAATCTGACAATTTCAAACTTTAAGTTGTGGTATATAGACCATTTATTCTTAGTGTTTTTATTGCTATTTATTTGAACTTAAGTCCACAATTTTGTTATTAATTTCTGATTCTCAAAAATAAAAATTCTTAAAAATCAGACGAAGAAACTAAGACTAAAATTCTAAACAACAACATAGTAACATTTAAAAGTTTGAGGTCTGAATTAAAAAAAAAAAGTTTGAGCTCTGGAATCGAGTGGCCAGTGTTCCCCCCTAACTCTTTAGTATTCTGGCTCAGGGCCTCAGCTTGCTTATCTATAAAATGGGGATAATAGATAGAATCTTCTTCAAAAGGGTGTTTTATGGGTAAGTGGATACATTACATACAAATTATTTAGAATATGAACCAGAAATGTAGTAACGATATATAAAGCAATTTTTATTTTGATTTTCTTTTCTTTTTTCAGAGCTATGCATGTAGTCATTACTCAAAAACTGATCTTTCTTCCCCCCAACCTACTTCCTTCCTTCCTTCCTTTCCTTCCTTATTTCATTCAACAATAAAGAATGGAAAACCATAATTCAAAAAGAGTCATGTACCAAAATGTTCATTGCAACTCTATTTACAATAGCCAGGACATGGAAACAACCTAAGTGTCCATCGACAGATGAATGGACAAAGAAGATGTGGAACATATATACAGTGGAGTGTTAGCCATAAAAAGAAACGAAATTGAGTTATTTGTAATCAGGTGGATGGACCTAGAGACTGTCATACAGAGTGAAGTAAGTCAGAAAGAGAAAAACAAATACCATATGCTAACACATATATCTGGAATCTAAAAAAAAAAACAAACTTGGGGACACGGGGAGGGGGAAGGGTAGCCTGGGACGAAGTGAGAGAGTGGCATGGACATATATACACTACCACATGTAAAATAGATAGCTAGTGGAAAGCAGCCACATAGCACAGGGAGATCAGCTCGGTGCTCTTTGTGTCCACCTAGAGGGGTGGGATAGGGAGGGTGGGAGGGAGATGCAAGAGGGAGGAGATATGGGGATATATGTATACGTATAGCTGATTCACTTTGTTATACAGCAGAAAGTAACACACCATTGTAAAGCAATTATACGCCGATAAAGATGTTTAAAAAAAATAAAATAAAGAATGGGCATCTGTTCTGTCCAAAGCAACCCACTAGGCTTTAGGCATAAGATAGATGAATAAAAAGGCAGATCTGACCTCTGTTCTCAAACAGCTTACAACCTTGGTGGGGAGGAAGGGAAGGCAGATGTGAAAGCTATCTTTTCATACATTGAGATAAATGAATAAACAGAGGTGCAGTTAATTCATAGGAACACAAGCCTATAAACTCAGGAAAGTCTTCATCACAGGGAGGGGTGGGGGAGGAGGAAGGAAATCATAAAGTGGGATCCCCAGGGCTCTAACTTTCCCAGAAGGAAATGGAAATCTAGTGTTTTTAATTTCAATGGTGTTATAATAAGCAGGACCAAAGGGAGCAGCACCTGTTAAAAGTTTTAGGTGTTTATTCCAACTCAAAGAACCTCAGTTGGCCTCTTGAGTTAAATAAATCAGCAGCTCTGGTTACTGCCATAGTCTTCGTTCCGTAACTACTCAGCTTTTAATTTGTGCGCAAAGCCCAGGAGGGCAGGAGGACCAGCTGTTCCCTCAGACAGGAGCCCTCAAAGGGAAACACAGGTCAGAGAACACCAGAGACCAGCTGCGTGCTACCCTTCTCCAAGGAAGTGTGGAAGTGTGCAGACAGCTGCCTTGTATTTGTGGAATGCTGAGGCTTACCCTGGTGCCTGCAACACAACCACTGCATCCAAGGTAACTAACTAGCACAAGAAGCCTCCCGGCAGGCAAGGTGTGTGGAGCAGACCTCTGAGGAAAAAGAACATATGTCTCCCAAATTAGGACAGAACTCCTGAATCTGGAAAGGAGGACAAGTAGGAAAGATGTTGAGCCTTAAGAGTGTTTTGTTTTCTGAGAGCAGAAGAACCCTCTCTATTTCAAACCCTTCTCCTTAAGGAAAATCATAACTTTCTGTGGAACTGTGCGGGGGAAAAAACAAACTAGGGCATCATATGCAGGAAACAGGTTGCGTGCAGCACATAGACCTGGAGCCCAGTAGGTCCCATCCTTGCCTACCCAGGTTTTGGGTCAAACTACCTTGTGAGAAGCTGGCATATTCTAGCTGGATCATCTCTGGGGCACACATTTAGATAACCCACAAATGACGAATCATAAGTCAAGAAGAAAGCAGTGGCAAAAGGTTGTTCTCATTGAAAACAAAAATGAACTTTGATTTACGTAAGCTTCAACAAAGCGTCCTTTAAATACTAGCTTTCTCACACAGTCAGAATAGAAATTGATTGGCAAAGCATTGATTCACAGCACAGTTTCAGGGCCTTAGCTAATACAAAAAATAAGTTATCTGAACCACTGATGTAATCCCCATCCTTATTTCCACTGCAGAAAGAAACAAAAGAAAAAGCCTCCAGCTGTTTATTTTGTGGACCACAGCCAAGAGAGACTTTAGATCAGAGGCTCACAAATGAGCCTCCCTTGGGAACTAAGTATTTTCTGGGGCCACCACTAAAATAAAATATAGGGTTGTTGTTTTGTTTTGTCTTTCTCAAATTTGCAGAGAAGCAGATACTTATGGGTTTTTTTGTTTTGTTTTTGTTATTTATTTATTTATTTATTTATTTTTGCTGTGTTGGGTCTTCGTTTCTGTGCGAGGGCTTTCTCTAGTTGTGGCAAGCGGGGGCCACTCTTCATCGCGGTGCGCGGGCCTCTCACTATTGCGGTCTCTCTTGTTGCGGAGCGCAAGCTCCAGACGTGCAGGCTCAGTAGTTGTGGCTCACAGGCCTAGTTGCTCCGCGGCACGTGGGATCTTCCCAGACCAGGTCTTGAACCTGTGTCCCCTGCATTGGCAGGCAGATTCTCAACCACTGCGCCACCAGGGAAGCCCCGATACTTATGTTTTAATCTTAATTATTTTCCTGTTGTAAATTTTCTGGAAATGTTGACAGCTAATACCATCATCAGTACTATAATGAATGTGCTATGGTGTCTGCTTTGGCACAAATTTATATATCTGGTTATATTAAATTTAATCTATTGATACTTCATGTTGCACTTCAAAGAGCTCCCAGATATTCTGTCCCCTGATCAAATTTGATTTCCCAAGTTGTTAGGAATCATAAGGGATTCCCATACTGACAGATGAATCACATTTGGAAAGAAATATTCTTTTATGTTAGCTCTAATTGCTAGCATCAAGTTAGCGCTTATTAAATGCCACGCTGAGTGGTTGAAACCCCATATGAACCCCATAAAGCAGGTGTATTTTTCGGGTGAAAAAATGAGGATCAAGAAGTTCACTGAAGTGAACTTTAGTGAAGATGTTCATTGCTGGGACATGCCTGAGCCAACACTGGCCCCAGAGCCTAGACGGTTGGCCTTATTCAGTACTGAAAACTCATCTCCTAAATCAGTGCCCAAACATGTAGTGTCTATTGAATAAATCTATGAATCAGAAAATAGCCCATCAGTCTGGTAATTGATACTGGAGGCTGGAGGAAAAACCTGTGAATCAGATTTCCTTTATTTTACATTAGAAAGCGAGTTCGGTCAATAGGCCATGCATAACATCCAGTCCCAAATCTATGATTGTTTCACCTCAGGTTGGCCTTCCTAATGTATTTGTGATGAACTCTTTGTTTTCCAACTCCCTTAGGAATAAAGACATAGATTCTTGGTCTTACATTCCACCAAGCAACGGTCTTGGGATGGGGTCACTGGAAGCAGAGCCTGAGACAGCGATGCAGGTGCAAATGATTTATTGAGGAAGCGCTCTCAAGAGAAATCTGTAAGAAGAGGAAGGAAGAAGGATAATGGAGGGGAAGGAAAGGGACTGAGTACAGACATAGTCTCTGGAAACTATATTTGTCCTCTTCCACAGGAGGCTGTGGAGCATAAATCACACTGCATAGGTCTCCCTGCCTAGAAGCTAGGGCTGGCCTTTTGCACATCCATACCAATCAATCATTGACTGTGGTCAGCCCCAGGAAAAGAGATGCATAGTCCTCTGTTCAAGGTGCTCCCAGTCTTCAGAGAAGAGGCAGCTTTAACTGCCAACACTAATGAAAGTTAGAGGAATGGGTTGTCATTTAGGGAAGCTTGGCTGAGCACCAATATTACAACTCTTATGGAGACTTGATCACTTCTTGGCTTTCTATCCATAAGAGGGCAAGCATTACTGATTCAATAAAATGCAGTAATCCCCTGTCTATGCCAAGGTTACAAAAATGAATAAGCCATTGTCTCTTCTGTACATGGCTAATGGCAATACCATGTCTAAGTCAGAGAGTAAAGGCGTATATATATACACGGGAGAATTTCAGATGGTGACGAGTACCATATAGTAAATTAATCAGGCCAAGATAAGAGAGTGACTTGTAGGGTGGCGACAGCTTTGGAATGGATGGTCAGGGGACAGACTATTTGAGCAGAGACTGAACTGAATAAGAGAAGAAAATAAGCCGCATGGAGGTATGTAGGCAGGCCTTTCTTGGCAAAGGGAATAGCAGGTGCAAAGTCCCTGTGGTGAGAACAAGCTTGTTAGCATTTAAACACTTACCAGAGAATGAGGAACCGTTGAGGGAATAATCAAAGCATAGGGAGGAAATACCAAGAGTCCTAAGGTGGAAGCGGGAAATAGAGGAATGAGTACAGTCAGGTCCACACAGTCAGATAAAGATGGCATATCAGACGGAATCGTCTGCATCAGATGCTGGCAATACAAAAACAATCTATGGTCTCTGGCCTCAAAGAGGCCACAACTTAACCCTGAAACAATAGTCATATAAACAAAGATTCATTCACAGGACAAGTGCAGTGTGCTGTGAAAACACAAAGAGGAAAGCACTGGATTCTGCCACTGAATGTGGCAATCGACATCCCCAGAGGGAACGGAGTCTTTGAGTAGAGCCTTAAAGGATGAGTAGGAGCTTACGTTCCAGGAAAGAAAACAGTGTGAGCAAAAGTATGAATGTGTAAGATCTGGAATATCAAGAATGTATGTGTATTGTAGGGACGGGAAGAAGACAGGTGGTGAGGAGAGGCAGGAAGATCTGATGATTTGCCTGGAAAGGCAAACTAGAGCAGCCCTAAAGCAATTACCTATTTTATTATTTTCTTTTAATTAAACAGCATCAGAAAACATTGGCTTATTCAGCTCTCCAGGACAGCATTTACCAAGTGTGGTGCATCAGCCACCTGCATTAGAATCACCTGAAATACTTATCAAAATGCATGTTCCTGGATCCCCCCCCTCCTCCAGCCCTTCTTAAAAAAGACTTGTTGGGTTATAATCTTTATCTAGGTGGTATATGAAAACTTTCCAGAGTCTATAAATACCACCACAGATAAAAATGAAAGTGTGTTGCCAATTGTGTTTATTTCTAAGGTGAATGTATATTTGCTTTTCACCATATTTTATAGCAGTGGTAAGAATTTTAGCCATTTTAAGAATGGGTAGAAGAGAAAGGTCACTTAAGCCTACGGGCCTCAAGAAAGAGCCAGCACCATGTATAATTTATTTCACCTAATCCTCCCAACAGCCCTATGAGGCCTGGATTACAAGTATTCCTGTTTGGCAGATGAGAAAACTAAGGCTCAGAAAAGTGAGGGACCTTGTCCAAGGTTACAATGAAAACAGACACAAAAGCAGGTCTGATCCCAATAACTAAGATCTTTCTATTTGCCCATGTAACCCTTCTTCAGCATTGCCTTCCACAGGGCTGTGCTCACAGCTGGCTGGAATTTCCGATTCCTCCAGTGAGAGGTAGCTTCTTCCTCAGCAAGCATCACAAGGTGAAAAATACTTGAAATGCAGAAAAAAGATTGAAGCACTGGGGTCAAAAACAATCATCCAACTCTATTATGATCTCAACTTCACTACTAGTCAGGGAAGACAGACTAAATGACAGTGAAATATTAATGAAAAATGAAATATTAACTACTAATGAAATGTTTTTTGTGCATTATATTGGCAAAAAAATGTCACGTGAACAGAGGGAAGCGAAGAGAAGAGAGCGATCTCACGTTCTGTCGTGCAGTATAAGGGAAGAGGGCAGTTAGACAGGGCCTATCAAAATGTAATACATACATACACCTTGACCCAGAAATTTTATCCCAGTCTTTCAAAAAGACCACCACATGACTGGCTACCCAAATTGTGGGGTCCAATGCAAAAGGAAAATGCAGGACCCTTTGTTCAAAAGTGATGGAGAATTTCAAGACAGTAACAGCACAACATTAAAGCAGAGGGGGCCCTCTTCTGAGCACACAGCCCTGTGTGGATGCAGACACTGCCCATCCATGAAGCCAGTCAAGGCTATCGCACATGCGTAAAGTTATACAGTCAAGGAAGTTTATTGTGGAATAATGAAAAAAAAGGAAAACAACTTTAATGCCCATCAGAAAAGGAATGTTTAAATTAATTGTGGAATATCCATATAATTGATTATTTGTTTCCGTTAAAAATAGTGAAATGTACATAATTTACTGACATCAAAATATTCCCTACTCGTGCTGCTAAGTGAACATGTGTGCCTCTGATATAATACAAGACTGTTTATGAGGAAAAAATAGAAAGACGTGTTTATTTTTATTTTTTTATCTTCATCCCAATCTTTATTTGTTAATATAACATGACAATCTAAAAGTTAAACATTTTAGTGTTGTTGTGCTTTTAGTACATATTCAAACAAAATTAATGCTATTTTAGCAAGGCAAATATTACGTTAATATGACATACATTGGCTGAGGATTCCGTGTATTTTGTTGGTTTGATTTTCTTAATTTCTTCATGAGTAAATCAAGTTGCCTTTGATTTGCTGTCACTTGCTTGTTTGCTTAAGCTGCAGTTTAGAATTGAAGATTCAGTATTTGCTTCAGGTTTTTGGAAGCTTTTTGCATTACCAAGAATCATACTAACTTCTAGAGCTCAATTAACGTTTTTGTCTTCTGTTTTATAACTTTTTATGCCTTTAGAAAAGAGCTTTTATTTTCATGTAGGAAACTTACTTGTGACTTTAATAATTTCAGCATTATAGATGAAGTCTGCATGATCTCTATGTAATTTTCTTGAGTTGCTGTTTTGGTTGCCTTTTTTTTTACATCTTTATTGGAGTATAATTGCTTTACAATGGTGTGTTAGTTTCTGCTTTATAACAAAGTGAATCAGCTATACATATACATACATCCCCATATCTCCTCCCTCTTGAGCCTTCCTCCCACCCTCCCTATCCCACCCCTCTAGGTGGTCACAAAGCACCTAGCTGATCTCCCTGTGCTATACAGCTGCTTCCCACTGGCTATCTATTTTACATTTGGTAGTGTATATATGTCCATGCTACTCTCTCATTTCGTCCCAGCTTCCTCTCCACCGCATCCACGCCCCCGCCCCATGTCCTCAAGTCCATTCTCTACGTCTGCAAAAACACACGTTTATAAACATTAGTAAGGTACAAGGAAAGGGACTGACTGACACACACATACCTATTCACAGGGTTATCCGTGAAAAGAGAAAGGCTGGGGACATGAGGCAAGGATGTCTGTTTTTGTTCTCTACGTTAGAATCATTGGCATTAAGAATGTAATTGAACTGTAAATTTTTTTAAAGGAAAAATTAACATGTGAATTTTCCAGACAAGTGGGGAAAACAGATCTGGAAAGCTGAGCAAGTAAAAGCAGTTTTTGCCCTGTTTTGCCTGAAAGGGTAAATAAGTTGTGAACTAGAAGTGTAACCGCAGAATCCAAATCACCAGTCAGCATAAATCCTGTCAAGAGTTAATTTTCCCAACTTGTGGTTGCAGGTTTACTTGATGTTGGTTTTAGCATTTTATAAATAGATAGCTATATGCACATAAATATATGCATGCAAATACATAAATACATATACCTATGCAGATACCAGCATATAAATGCATGTATCCTGCTCAGCTCCATGTTTATTCTTTAATGCATTGAAGTTTGTATCAGCCAGTTGCCATAATTATTTCAAGTAAGCACAATTAGGCACAGCAGATTTTTTATGCTAGGCTGCACAAGTCATTTGTCAGATTGAATTTGCTTGTTCTTTACATGATAGCATTTCTTGCTCAGGGATGTCCCAGGGTTTGGTGACTCAAAGGACCATTCGGAAATAAAATTTGGGCTCCAGGTAACCTGCAGTAAAGAAGCTGAAATTAGCAATTAAAAAACAAGAAACTAAGCATTCGTGTTCCAGAACATTAATGAGTTTTAACCTGTGGCCTCAAAGACCTGCTGTGGCCTAATGAAAATAAAAAAACAAATTTCTGTTGGTGAGGAATTAGAAAAATTGAAGCCTTGCCAACTGGAATTCAGCTCTGAGGAACACACTGAGCTTCCGGTTATGATTAGAGTAGCATTTGCAAAGCAGTATTTCAGAAAACACATAATTCAAGGGGGAACCTGTAATATTGCTGACAGTCGACCAAGGAACATTTTTCTTCCTTAAAACCACCTGAGAGCCTTCTTTAACAGTAAAGTTTAAAAAGTAGGGAGTGATTACATTCTTCTCAAAACATTTCCAACAGTTCACCCAGAAGTTTTATTTTCCTAATCACTGTCCATTCCCATATTTTTCTACTTATTTTATTGAAAGTTATATTGTTATATTTTGTTTAATTTATATTCTATGAGAATTTCCTAAACAGGAGTCTATGGATTCCTGAAGAGGATTGTGGGTATATACTCCGGCCTTAAATTTCTCAATGATATTTTAAGTTATGTTTTATAAACATTTGTAAATATTAAGTATTTCATTACTGGATCACCTTTCGTCTAACCATCTGCACACAATTTCCGTGCCTCAGTTGATGTTTGAGCTCTATTTTAACCGTGGTATATCAAAGAAATAGTAGAGGCAGGCTTCATTCTTCAAAGATGCTTTCAAGCTACATGAAGGCAAATAGGGAGATGGCAAACTGGGGGTGGGTGGGTGAAAAGTTCCATAGTACTTACATGAGAACTGAGTCATCACTCAGCCCACAAGAATGAAAAAACCATGACCTGAATAGAAAAATGAACCATACATAGCCCAGTGGTTCAAGTTCATTCTATGTGTGTCAGTGTGGTTTCTACAAAACCATGTTTCCCATTACCTTGATGTTAATTTCATGTATTTTAATTTGTAGTTTTCTTTTTATTTAATTTGGTTTTTATATGAAGAAAGTCATCATTTTAAGAAGTATTAAAACTTTAAATAGCTTTACTTGTTTATACTTTTGTAGATAACATTATGATAAACCATTTTATATCAACCTGTGGGGTCTGAAATACTTTGTTTTCCTGCAAAGGGGTCTCTGCACTCCTCAGGTTTAGAAGCCCTGCTTCTCTAGATGTGCCTTGTTACTTCAACTAGATTAGAGCTTCTCAGGGACAAGCCCTTGTCTCTACCTTGATATCCCTCAGGTCAAAGTTGTGCAACACGCTTGTTAAGTTACTGAGGAATGAATGAGATGTTCTTAAAACATTGTTTTATGTTCTTGTGCACTTGAATGCTGCTTCCTGGGACCCGAATTAATACCCCTGTGGGAGATTATGCCCTCTCATTAGGTTCTTCCAGTGGGGACATATATGCTTATCTTAGCAAATATGGAGGTGAGACAAAATTCAGAATAAATTATCTCAAATGTATAGCCTCTTTAAAATCAAATTTGTCTTCAATAGAAAACTTACTAATTAAAGATACTGTTTATTAGACATGTATTGATTTCATGGGAGTAAAATTCTAAAAGTCAAAAAATACATTCTTACATGCTTTGGTTTTTCTGGAAAATAACTTGAACTTGTGTCCCACTTGGCTTTATTATAGTGGCCCCAACTCCCAAAGGAAGTGCTATATTTTGAAGTAGCAAAACCTCCAATTCCAAAGTCCTGACACAAAACGAAATTTCCATGTGGAGAACTGAAACCTACCAATTAAGTACAGGCACAGCATAAAAATAACTTTTAATTCTCAGATATTATGCTGTAATGGAATATGCTTTAAAAATTTTTCCAGAAAATGAAATAAAAGCATTAGTTACTGAAATCTTAAGGAAGTTGATGTATGATGTAATATAAGTAAAACTTTAAATCATGAGATACAGTAATCTCATTCATCAAGTCTCATTGGGCCCCCATTATATCCGGAAACATCAGTAAATGCTTTGAAACACATATTTTAATGAATTCAGAAGCCCATTACTCCCTATATATAAACCTGCTGACATGAAATCAGCTAGGGTAAATGAGCTCTTTCTCAGTAACTAGATTCTGGTTCAGAAACCCCAGGTCTATTGATCAGAAATTTAAGTACTGATTTTATTTTCTGTATTTGGGTGGGTTTTTTTGCTATTTAAGTTATTAGTTTATTATAATAAATTTATAATTCATTTTATAAATATACAATATAATGTAACATAGATTCATCACAAACATTCCGATAATACAGGAGTAGATAATGTAAAAGTTATAGTCCCTTCTCTTTCTTCTCCCAAATCTACTTTCTAGAGTTTACAGCTGTTTATAGTTTGGTTTCATCTTTCCAGATAACTGACCATGAAAAACATTGCTGTAAAAATGGGATTGTATTATATGTACCAGTTAGCGTCGCAACATGAAACAAATAACACCCTCAAATTAAAACAAAGTGAGGAGAGTTTAATATCCGAATTAGGTATAAAGTTGTAGCAGCATGAATGCAGGGAAACTGCAGTCCCCTGGGGCTTTAACAGCAGGTGCCATCACCTCCCTAGAACCAAGGGAGTGGTTCCAGACCTGAAGACAGGGAAGGTACACCCCACAGAGGCCCAAGTCACAGGACCCAGCCAGCTTGCGGACAGAGAACCAGGGAAATAAAAGTCTACCCTCTGCTTCTTCCCTCCTGCCTCTTCTGAGTTCCAACCAGAATCAGAGGGCAGAGATGTAGTTTGAGGTCCTCAGAACAGGTCAGTCCCCAGGGCCATAGGACAGGGTGAAGAGGGGCGGCACCAACAGAAGTGTTCTGGCACGTTTCATTTACTGTTCTGCAACTCTGGCTTCTGATAAACAGGGAACGTTTTGCTGGGTCAGTTCTATGCATGCACCTCCTTCATTTTTCATTGTTACATGGAATTTCATTCTGTGGAATTACTCCAGTGATCACTCAGTGATGGACACTGCGCCCCCAGGTTTTCACCAGTTCAATGCTGCAGTGTTGGTCCTCACACATTTGTGTGTACAGCCTGCTGTGAGGAGTCCATGAGACACTTTTCTAGGCAAGAAGTTGCTGATCCAAAGGGGTTGCTGCTTTTTGAAAGATCTAAAATTTCCTCCCTCCCCTTTTTAGAGACTGAAACTCTCAGAAAGCTATTGTGCAGGAGATAGTGCAGTGAAAATGGTAGTGGCGTGTTGCATCCAACAGTTACAAAGTTCAGAGGAAAAGAATGGCGTGTAGAGCTAGAGGCAGGAAAGACATCTCCCACACCCTGCCATTCAAGGCATCCCAAAGACTAGGTTTTCTCGGTTCTTCTCTGTTTAGAGTACTAGCAGCCTCCTCAGAAACACAGTATGGGAAGTTCACTTTTTGAGGCTTTGCATATGTAACAAAACCTTTATGACTGGGTAGATATTCTAGGTGGGAAGTCCTTTTCCCCAGTATATTAAAGGCACTGATCCATTGCAGTGTTTTCCAGTTTTGCCAACATGAAGTTAAGGTCATCCTAATTCTTAAACATTTATTTGTAACTTTCTACTCCTAATCTCTAATTTTATAAACAATACTATCACATACATTAGTGAGAACAAAGAGTAAATGTTATCCAAATTTTCCTTTTGGTCCCCTTAGTAAATACTTTTAACAAATTCACCTTTCCTCTGCAAATCCAGGGAACATACTCCCTTCTGTTACGTGAGAGACTGTCTCTCTGAGCATTAACTTGCATTTCTTTGTCTTCAGATAGGATGAAGAGAGCTCTGAGCAGGGCCAGCATTTTCCAACACGTGGGGTGTATGTGTTTCCCACGGTTCCTATCACCATCTCCCTGGTAGTAGTGTTAGAATCGGTCAGCTCAGTCAACTGAGGGCAAGGGTTTGAGCACAGCTCCTGACAAATGTTGACCCATATCTAGGGCAGCGCTACTGAACCAGGTCTTCTCTTGAATGGTCCCTGGCTATTGGAAAGTTGACTTACCTTGAGGTAATTATAAAAATTGTATGCAAGAAGCAGTATAGGGAGAGTGGGCTTCCTGTCACCCCCGCTGCTGCTGCTGCTTCTCCCAGGAGGCACTGGTTAGTCTCCTTTTCTCACCCTCATTTGCTTCACATTCTTGAGAGTTGTCTCTGCCAGATATATTAAAGGGTGGTACCGCTGGGCCAGGGGAGGAGTTCAGGGAAGGAGCAAATGCCTGTGGGTGGCTCAGGATGCTGCTTGGTGAGAGGAAGGATTTTCAGGCAGGTGATATGTTCAGCAGCACAGACCCTGAGTTTCTAACATAAGGATATATAGGGGTGGGGGGGAGTAAAAGCCCTTCTCATTTTCTCTTGCTTTGACGTGCTGTTCATTTAGAGATGCTTAGGGATGAGTGAACTTCCAACATTTCTCAATCCCTTTGGGAAACTTTTACAAGAATATAGCCCATTACCAGTACATTGCAAGGTTTTATTGGGCGTGTGTGTGTGTGTGTGTGTGTGTGTGTGTATTTTCACAGATATATCAATGGGAAGATCATTAGGAAGATAAATCTACTAACAATTGCAAATGAGGCATTCAGAACTTTAGGGATTTTATGTTACTTTTTACTGTTCACCCCACCGGGGCCAATAACTATGAACTAGAGCAAAAGAAGTGCAATTATTTTGGATGCCTCTAAGCCAAAGAAACAAACGTCTTCCATGGCCATTCTGTTGGCCCATTATATATGACAGTTCTTCTGGCATCGAGTTTTATTTCTCCAAAGGCTGCAAATGGAAGGTGTGCCATCTCAGACCATCTGCAACCCTTTGTCATGACAGCATCTCCCTTGTACTCTTCAGGGAGGAAGGTTTCTTGGGACATGGATGGGTGACCTCCATCAGAAGATGTTTTTCTGCCACCAGCATCCATCCATGATTCTGAGCAAGAGCAGACCATGTAGAGCCCCCACTCCAACTCCCTTTCCTGATGCCTCCTCTCCCCTTGCCCCACAGCTCTGAGCAAGGATGACCGCTGGACAGAAGACAGGACTGTGATGGGAGGATGTCATTTCCAACATCCAAGATGAAAGCAGGTCTCCAAACAAATTATTTGCTAGAATGTGTTTTATTTATTATAGAAATAAAATAAAAAGCAGGGCATCCCATCATAAACAGCTGAGGAACCAAGCAGGAGTGACCTCACACCAGAAGGCCCGCATCACAAAGGGGGTGGGAACCAGGCAGGAGTGACCTCACACCAGAGGGCCCACATTAAAAAAAAAAAAAAAAAGGGGGGTGGGCTGTGGGCATAGTGATTTCCTTCCAAAGAGCCCAGAGTATGGAAATAGGGATAAAAGAATCATTTTACAATAAAGAAACTTGACAAACAAACAACAACAAAAAAAGCAGGGAATCAAAAGAAACTTATTGAAATGGCAACACAGGTACAGACTGCCAGTTTTAACATTTTCTTCTTGTTCATTTTTGGTCTTCTAAATGTGCTGACACATTTTTTAGTGTTATTAAGGTTAGCTCATTCTTTCCTTTTCTGCTTTATTCAGCTAAATGTTACATTTTAGGTAATTTTTCATGGAGCTGTGTCATCTTCATAAGGATTAATTTAAATGTCAGTGCAGTAATTCATCAAGAGCCTGTTCCATGGTCAATCTACCATTTGCCTTTGTTTGGGGATATTCCATTCTGTTTTATTTTCATGCATTATAAATAGTGCCGTAAATGATATAATCATGTGTAAGTAACACTCTTACAGTTTTTCAAATTTTTTTAGGTTCCCAGGAGCAAAATTCTTGGGTCAAAGGACTGAACATTTTTAAAACTGTTGAAATTGTCAAATAACTTTCAAACTGCTCTTGTTCTCACACGTTGTGGTGTCATTTCAGCAAATACCAAGCACTTCTTTTTTCATGAGTGAATTCTTAAAGAGACATATCTTCTTTGTCCTTAGCCCAGCACTTGGTGCATTCCTTGTTTGGACAACTACTGTTGTTCATATCTTCATCTTTTTGAAATTACCCTGTTGAAAGGACAATTTACAGTAGAAATGTGAGGCTTTTGCAAATGTCATGGGCACTGCTGGTGTGTTTCTGCCTTCATAAGTACAGCTTCCTTTACAAAGCTTGAAGGGGCTATGCTGTCATGCCCAGTAGGAGGCTTACCATCTGTGAGCTGGGGCAGGGGAAGTTGCCCCCTGTGCCATAGCCCGCTTCCATGAGGGGACTGACACCTACCAGGCTTGTGCACCAGCCCTGGCTTTATGACCTTGAGCATAAATACCATGCCCTGGAAAATAAAACAAGAAACTATTATCAAAATGACATGTACACAATGAATTACATTCCTCCCCTCTAGGTGGGTAGGGAACGTTACTATTTAAAGGAATAGTATATAAAGGCTTCTGAATACCCACCACCCTTCCTCCAGTTATTTAATAAATAAACTCTATGCTTCACCCTTAAAATCCAGATTTGTATATACATGTCTTATTTAGACAAGTAGATGCATGTCCTCCATCACGTTATACCATGCTGTCTGCCCATTCCTCCCACACACTCCAGCTGCACTGGTCTGCTCTCAGTGTCAGGAACTCGGTTTATTCTGGTCTGAGGGCCTATGCCTTGCTACCTCCTGTGTAGAATTCTTCCTCTCCCTTCCTCCCTTCTTTCCATAATGCAGGACTCAGGTCAAATGACTCCTTCTTTCCAAAGCAACCTCTTCTGTCTGCCTTGGCTGAGGCCACTCTCCTCATCTAGAAACTCTCTATCTAGTCATCCGATTTTAATGTCTTCATAGCACTTACCACTTCCCAGAATTATGCTATTCACAGAGTTGTTTACTTGCCTGTCATCTATCCTCCACAGCTAGAACGGAATGTAGAGGAACTTTGTTCACTGCTGAATGCCCAGAGCCTAGAGCAGGGCCTGGCACACAGCAGGCACTCAACAGATAGCTGTTGCTGAGAGCCCAGTTGTAACTCATCTATTGCATCACAAGGGACGAACATTGTCGACTATTTTTACAACCTCGCTGGATAAGTTTTGTTTGTTTGTTTTTTGCGGTACGCGGGCCTCTCACTGTTGTGGCCTCTCACATTGCGGAGCACAGGCTCCGGACCCTCAGGCTCAGTGGCCATGGCTCACGGGCCCAGCCGCTCTGCGGCATGTGGGATCTTCCCGGACCGGGGCACGAACCCGCGTCCCCTGCATCGGCAGGCGGACTCTCAACCACTGCGCCACCAGCGAAGCCCATGAATAAGTTTTTTTATTACTTACCAACAAATTATTTGTGGCACTGCCTATAATAAATGTATAGCACTCATCAAGCTTTAGCTTTCGGGGGAAAGAGCTCCAGTTTTCTGCTTCAAAATGCCCCATCTCCACCCTGCAGATTACTGATGCTGGAGAACGCTGACGTTTACAGTGACCTCACCTGAAGGGCAAATGGGTTTTTTTTCTTCACAATTCTGTGAGGCTTTTAAATAGCCACACCTGCCCATAGTTGTTGAGGGAGGAACTATGGAATTCATGGGGCTTCTTTCTTGGGGACTTATTTTGAGATTAATCAAAGCTCCACTTTCATTTGATTTTTGCTGATGCCTTCCCATCTCCTTTGCTATTACAACAGCCTGCAAAAATAACCCTGCACATAAATTATGCATCAAGTCTTTAAATATCCCGGTCTTTTTCTTTGCTTGCCCCACCTCCACCCAATGAGAAAGATTGCAGTGCTCTCATGAAGTACCTGTTGTCTCGGCTGTTGGACGTTTTTCCCTTGCGCTAGATTATTTTCTTTTCTGAAAGAAACTGATGTTTGATGAGAATCTTTCTTCACAACAGTACACACACACACACACACACACACACACGCTAGTGAAATATATTTTTAAAATTTAAAGTAGAAAGCTATGCTCAACATTAAGAAAAGACCTTTTGCTAGTGCCAGAAAGTTAGAGAGAAAATCTTTCATTTGTGAGTGAAACTAAAATCACGTGGTCTGTCATAGTAACCAAACCAGTTATAGACCTTAGAGGCTGCTTTCATTTAAAAAAAATAATGGGAGGCAGTAGGGCTATGATAGCCAAGACCCTGACTCCTCCGTGAGCTCCCTGTGTAAATAAATCTGGGATCCTTGTTGGTTAACTATTTTTTATAGTTTCCACACTACTATATATGAAATAGATAACAGGATTTACTGTCTAGCCCAGGGAACTCTATTCAATATCTTGTAATAACCTATAATGGAAAAGAATCTAAAAAAGAATACACACACACACACACACACATACATATATATAAAACTGAATCGCTTTTCTGTACACCTGAACCTAACACAACATTGTAAATCAACTATACTTCAATGAAAAAAAAAAATCTGGGAGCCACGCAGTGTGTCCCCATCTGTGAAGCTCACATGATCAGCTCAAAGATAAGACCCAGGGGCTGGTGAGGGCCCTGGGACATGGGTAGAAACAGAGCAAGCAGCAAGAAAGCAAAGTTTCTAGACTGGATCCCAGGATGTTGGGGACCCAAAATCTTTAAAACCTTTGTGATGTGTAAGCACAAAGAGACTGATGCAAAAACTTGTCCAGAACCTATAAACTATAAAAGCCAGAGAAGAAATAACTCAGAAGGTAACTCCAACATTCCATTAGGAATGTCTGCACAAGCTAAAACTCACCTAAGACCCACACAGAAGAGGACTTAGGTTGAAAATGAGCTCACAGATTGGGATTGACATATACACACTACTATATATAAAATAGATATCTAATAAGAACCTACTGTATAGCACAGGGAACTCTACTCAATACTCTAGCCTATATGAAAAAAGAATCTAAAAAAAAAAAAGAATGGATATATGTATATGTATAACTGATTCACTTTGCTATATACCTGAAACTAACACAGCATTGTAAATCAACTATACTCCAATAAAAATTTTTTAAAAATAGGGCCTCCCTGGTGGCGCAGTGGTTGAGAGTCCGCCTGCCGATTCAGGGGACACGGGTTCGTGCCCCGGTCCGGGAAGATCCCACATGCCGCGGGGCAGCTGGGCCAGTGAGCCATGGCCGCTGAGCCTGCGCATCCGGAGCCTGTGCTCCGCAACGGGAGAGGCCACAACAGTGAGAGGCCCTAGTACCACAAAAAAAAAAAAAAATGTTCCTAAGTAATGAGAAAGAAATACAGGCTAAATTACAATACTAAAAAGAAAAAAAGAAAAAGAAAATAAGCTCACAAAGATGAGAAAATACCTGAGCAGCAGTCATCAGAGACACCCACATAGGAGGCATCTTACTTGAAGATCAGAAAATAGTTTAATTTGAAAGGGCACCACTCAATTCAGTAAGACCGGCAGGTAGGGGGGTGGGCGGCACAAGGATTAGAAAGAAAAAGGTAGAACAAGTATGTACAGGTGTTTATCTACATGGAGTGTAAGAACCAATAAGTTCCCATTCACAATAAGAACAAGAATCATAAGGTACTTGGGAACATATCTAGTAAAAGACAAATGTGACCTTAGTGCAGAAATTGTCCAGTGTTATTGTAGGAGATAAACGATAAATGAAGATACACGAATAAAGAGAAAGGTAAGCTTCATTCATGAATGAAATGACTCAATATGTTACAAGATATAAATTCTCCCCAAATTCATCCATATAGTCAATATCACTGATTCTAAAAGTCACATGACAGTATTATCCAGGAATGGTAATTCAGGGTTTAAAAAAATGTAACAAAAAGCAAAAATATCAAAACTCAAAATAAAGATACAGTAATTAAAGCATTGTGGCACTGGTGGAGGAATAGTTAAAAGAATTTGGTCAGTAAGTCTAAATGGATAGCCCAGTAACAAAATAACTCATTAGGGGAATTTGGTATATAATAGGCAAGTCATATATGGAATCTAAGGGAGTACAAAGAGGACTTTCATTTTATTAGTCACGTTTCTATGTCTTATATTTTAAAATATGCAAAATTATAACAAAAAGATTTTTGAATTCCAAACAGTAGGTTATAGGTATTTTTTATACTTAACTTTTCCTAATAAAATTTTATAAAGAAAAAGTTAATATAACTCCAATTCTCTCTTTATTAAAACAGGCAGGTGGGAGGATCTATAGACCAACAAATCAGATGCTTGAAATAAAGTGACTATATGTAGGAGAGATAACATGTGTTAAGAATCTACCCTCTTCCTGGGACTGTGCCAGGTGTAGTGAATACGCTAGAGGAAGTCTCCTGGACATCAGTGCGGCAGAAGGATCCTGCTGCAGATGGCAGGAGAGAGGAGAGCATAACATTTCAAAAGGTGTGGTTCTGGATTAGTAAACCCCTCTCTAGAGGTTTAGGCGCAAATCTCTGTCACTTCTTTAGATAAAGCCCAAAAGGGCAGTTGGTAGAGGAATAAACTCATGCTTGGTTTTTATTTTAAGATGTTTGTTATTTACAGGATTTTTTAAATGACTGGCTAAACTGAATTGCAGAGCATGAATTCGATTGTTTTATAATTATGGAAGAACATACCTAGGAGTACAAAAGTTCAACTGGGAATCAAGCAGGAAAAGAGATAACTTGTGGATGCATGCATGATTTTAAAATACACCCTAGAGGAGATTTTCAAAGTCTGTGAAAACCATTCAAATAGATACTTAGTGCTTTCTTATTTTAGAACCAAATGATCTTAACAGCATGATGAAGGAATGAGGAATATTATGGCTAGAAAAAAAATCACATTCTCTATATTTGTATGTGGGTACATATATCCATACATATGAGAGAGAGTGTGTGTGTGTGTGTTTATGTGGGTGTGTGTGTTTAATTTAGCTGAACTCAGAAATGTGGTTCAGAGACTTTTTACATGGAGTTTCAGCATAAACAGCAATGGACTGACTTACTAGAAAAGATCAGGCCACTTTTTGAATGCTTTTTCATCAGAATCAGAGATTTATAGTGAAAGTCAGTGGGTCTAAACCCAAACATTCCACATTGCTGCCTTTTCTCAGCAAGGTTCTGCTTCATATTGGGTTTTGGAAGGAATGTGTTGAGAACCCCAGATCCAGAACCAGAGTGGTAAGTTAGCTGCAGACACTGCTTGGCCCGGCTGGCCCTGGCCTCACTCCACCCCTCTGCATGTGACTCTGCTGAACATGGCTCCTCCCTGAAGCTCCCTCTTTGGTGTTGATGTGTCCTTTGAGTTGGCTCAGCCAACCTGTCTAGACACTCTGTCTCCTTTGTCCCATCCTCAGCTTTCTCTTTCTCTCCCTTTCATGATCTGTCTTTGATCAGTTTGCTGCTGATTCACATCATCTACTTTTAAGTGGAGATTTCTCTCCTAACCTCCCGACACATACATTTAATTGTCCAGAGCTGAGGGTACCACTCTGAGAAGGTCCTGGTGGTCACACATGGTGATGAATCAATGCTGAGGACATGATGGGCCGCGGTTTCTCCTGGTCCTCCACCTGCTGTCTGTCCAGCTCTTCTTCCCAACACTGGTCCTACAGACCAACAGTGGCCCCAAGTGCAACACGGGATCCTGGGCTTCAGGCCCACAGGGGTGATGCTTCCACAGAGGCAGCTGTTTCCATAGAGGCAGGCTTCCACGAACTTCTCCACAGCCATGGGAACTCGGAGGTGGGAGCAGCTAACTCCACCCAGGGCAGTTAAAGGAGGGCAATCAGAGGGGTGTTTGATTACATATTTTTACTTTTATATCCGTAAACTGTTACACATGTGCAGTGTTGTTCTGTTTGGGTTTGAGAGAGAATTTCAGGAAAGGGAAGAAAAGGCTGCAGTGCTATCATTTGTAGGGAGTTGTTATAGGATTCACTTTAGTGAGTCTCAGCCTATGTTCTTCAAACAACTATAACGTGATTAAAGTAGCTTGTTATTAGAGGGAGAGCTCTCCTGACACAACTGTTAGTCCCTTTCAGATCCTGAGAGCTACCTCGCAGGAAGCCCATCTCGCTGGTAATTTGTGAGGAGGAAATTCATTTACAAGTGGCAGCCTTGTTTATGAAGGGTTCTCTCTGTCTGGCTGAGGACAGTGACGCTCCCCTTTATTAAACATTTTGAGAAGCATGACCAGTGTTTTTAAGGAATTGGTGCAAATCCTATGTTTTCCATTCTTTTGACTTCTCACAGAGCTCCACGTGCCCAGGCCTGCCCTTGCGCTCCTAGGATGGGGACTGTAGATCTCCCCCAGGACGGGCTCCATGCTGGCACAGATGGTGAACAGAAGGTCCTTCTGCCCCAAGGGACCACACAGTCATGGTCCAGTGTGGAGGATTTCATTTTTAGTAGATTTCAAACGTCTTACTTGGAACCTTAATAAAACTGAAGTCTATAAAACATAACAAAAAAAAAATAGTGGTTCTGACTGAAGCAAGGGAGTGAGACCTGGAGCCACCCTCTTTGGAACAAAATTTGAAGGAAACAGGTCTGATGAGTGAGGGTGAAGATGTTGCCTGAATTTTGGAACAAAATTTGAAGAGTCCTCAGCATGGTGTGGCCCATTACGCTGTTGACAGGAAATAATCAAGTCAGTCTCATCTCCTACATCCCTTCCTCCAGATATTGTCTTTTCTGTTCAAGTACACACCTCCAGAGATGGGGGTGGAGGTGCTATTCCATATGAAAGATGTCTGTTCAACTTACATTCACTTTTAAAGTATGAAAGTTTACTCTATGTTCACTTTACTTTCCAATCTCTTTCCATCCATGTATGATGTCTGGATTCAAAACTTCACTCTGTGGAGACACATTCATCCCCCTTCATTCCGATGGTTCTATCTGGGGCCCCTGTGGACTTCTGTTCTTCTCTTGTTCAGTCAATTTGCACTGTCCCTGCTGCCTTGAAATTGCCCTAAGTCGTTGATGTGTGTGTGGTATAAACCCCATTAAGGTGCAAGCTCCTCGAGGAAGTCTCGAATGCACCCTTGCTTTCTCTCTTCCCTTCACATAAACTCACAGAGGTAGTGGCTGACTGGCTACCCTGTGGCATTGTCATTATCTGGGAAGGCATCCCAGTACCCCTGTCTCCAAAGAACATGCTCTGGGTGCTTCCCTCTTTTGTTTTTGCAGCTTTTTCCAGATTGTGGAGTAAATTTTATTTTGTCTTCCTCAGTCTTTCAAGGGCAGTGACTTGTTAGCCATTCTTGTATCCCCAGTTCATCATGCAGTACCGGCCACAGAAGCTCGGTAAATATTTGGTGACACGAAGACATCAGAGAAGGCTCTAATTTTCTACCCTGGTTTCTCCTGAGCTTCCTGTTGTCACAAACTCAAGAATGTCTTCAGGCCCAGCCTCCCTGTCATTTCTGGGTAGCACTTAGAGCAAAATAATCTTTAGCAAATGTAGGAGCACCTGTATCTGGAGTCTTCGTCTTTCTCCAAGTGACATCACAAGCTCTCCACTGAAGACTTTGCCTTCTCTGGGGACTATCATCTCATCTAGAGTGACCAACCATCCAAGTTTGCCAGAGACTTTCATGGTTTAAAAACTAAATATCCCACATGCTGGGTACCTGGGCCTCTAACTTATCTGTAATAGTTTGAGCTGGAGAAGGGCGATATAACTCTCTGTCCTCCTTTTTCTACCCACCACTCTCTTACCTCACCATCCAGGATACCAAGCACAAGCTCTCCAGTCCTAATCATTAGGAAGAGCCAGTGATACTTAACAACATCTGCTTCCTGTCCTGCAAAGATCCCTGTGGCAGAGAAACACAAATGCTGCTTACCCATTGATAACCAACAAAGGAGGGAAACTCCAGGAAGGAAAACAGTCTAGTTAACCTGCCATATATGCAAATTCATTCAGCGCAATGCCTGGCACACAGTAACCAGTAACAATTTTTATTATTCCTGTGTGCCAGATGCAGTCAGAGCAAATGGACCCTGCCCTCAATGGCCTCACACTCTATTAAGAGAGACAGGCAAGGGAAGAGATGAGTGTGTGTATTTTAAGATAGAGCTGACTTGAGGTATTAAAAAATGTACCTGGCCAGGTATCTATGAGGTACACAAAATTTTTTTGGAGTGAACAAAAATTAATAGAAGGTTAAAGATCTGCAGGGTATGATGGGAGACCACGTGTGACCATCTGTGGAGCAGTGTGCCACTCGGTTTGTGAATGTTCAGATTTTCTTGTTTGTCCTCGGGGGCAGCTCTGGCTTATATTGTTTCTGATGGGCTTCTAAATCTTCTTTGTGGCTAAAATGAAATTCTGCTGCCTGTCTGGAAATGAAGCAGGAGGTTATTTCCCTAGATGCTCATTTCATTGATCTCAGAATATGTTTTTGAGTTTGGGGAACTCTCATCATCTATAGCTAATGGGAATAAGGTTTTAAAAGTGGTTTGTTATCTGGCACTTTTCTAATTAGGTCAATAAACAAATATACTAAAGAAATGCTGTCTGTGCAAGCTTTTGCTAGCTGTACATCTAAAGATTGCCCTAGAGACCCTCACTTTAATCAGATTCATCAGGGGGTCTACACACTTTCATTGCATAATTTTTCAGTGTCCCACTTCAGACGTGAATTTAGGAAACTGTCTAATACATGATGTCACAATGAAACATATAAAAATATAGAATTATTTTTTGTCATTTGGACTAGATCCTCACTGAAGCTCTGCTTTTCGAATATTTATTCCTCAACATCTTCACCCTCACTCAGGAGATGAGACTGACTTGATTATTTCCTGTCAACAGCGTAATGGGCCACACCATGCTGAGGACTCTTCAAATTTTGTTCCAGAATTCAGGCAACATCTTCACCGTCACTCATCAGACCTGTTTCCTTCAAATTTTGTTCCAAAGAGGGTGGCTCCAGGTCTCATTCCCTTGCTTCAGTCAGAACCACTATTTTTAGGGAATTCACTATTTTTAGGGAATTCAGTCTTGTCACAACATTGTTGATAAGAGTAAAAATTGGCAATAGCTAGGATGTGAAAACATAGACTGGTGGTTAATCCATAGGACAGAATGCAGCCCTTTCACCTCTAGACCTGTGTGTATACTGACACTGAAAAACCAGTTGGTAGGAGGATATGTACTTTACGAATTTATTTTTGAATACATATTTGATTAGAAATAAGGGTGGGCTATTGAGGGTGTTCTCATAGTTTACATCTGAATTATGGGAATATGATGATTTTTTTCATATATGAATACTCTGTTTTCTGAATACCGGTAATCACTGGTATATGAGTAATGAGCATAATTAAAACTAAATAAAATAATATAAACTTGAAGGTGGAAATTATTTTCTGTTATAGCAGAAAATTGCTACTAACCCTAGTGTGCAGTGGACCCCGAAAGTGACTCAAAGTGGCAGGAGGTGCTGGAACCCTGGAGACCGAGTTCTGCTCCCTCATTTCATGATGGAAACCAAAGACCTTCAAGCCAAATGTCTTACTCTAAGCCCTATGGTTCATTAGTGCAGTAACCGGGTTTCCTGACTCACATTTGAATAGCTTTCACATGTCTCACAGTCTTAATGAGAACTGCTCACTTAAGTCCATCAACTTTGTGGCTCGCACACATCTAGAACACTTTGAAGAACACAGAATAACTTGTTTTTTTTTTTTACATCTTTATTGGAGTATAATTGCTCTACAGTGGTGTGCCAGTTTCTGCTTTATAACAAAGTGAATCAGCCATACACACACACATGTTCCCATATCTCTTCCCTCTGGCATCTCCCTCCCTCCCACCCTCTGTATCCCACCCCTCTAGGTGGTCACAAAGCACCAAGCTGATCTCCCTGTGCTATGCGGCTGCTTCCCACTAGCTAGCTATTTTACGTCCGGTAGTGTACACATATCCTTGCCACTCTCTCGCTTTGTCACAGCTTACCCTTCCTCCTCCCCATATCCTCAAGTCCATTCTCGAGTAGGTCTGAGTCTTTATTCCTGTCTTACCCCTAAGTTCTTCATGACATTTTTTTTAAAATTCCATATATCTGTGTTAGCATACGGTATTTGTCTTTCTCTTTCTGACTTACTTCACTCTGTATGACAGACTCTAGGTCCATCCACCTCATTACAAATAGCCCAATTTCGTTTCTTTTTATGGCTGAGTAATATTCCATTCTATACATGTGACACATCTTCTTTATCCATTCATCCAATGATGGACACTTAGGTTGCTTCCATGTCCTGGCTATTGTAAATAGAGCTGCAATGAACATTTTGGTACATGACTCTCTTTGAATTATGGTTCTGGGTCATATGGTAGTTCTATTTGTAGTTTTTTAAGGAACCTCCATACTGTTCTCCATAGTGGCTGAACCAATTCACATTCCCACCAGCAGTGCAAGAGTGTTCCCTTTTCTCCACACCCTCTCCAGCATTTATTGTTTCTAGATTTTTTGATGATGGCCATTCTGACTGGTGTGAGATGATATCTCATTGTAGTTTTGATTTGCATTTCTCTAATGATTAATGATGTTGAGCATTCTTTCATGTGTTTGTTGGCAGTCTGTATATCTTCTTTGGAGAAATGTCTATTTAGGTCTTCTGCCCATTTTTGGATTGGGTTGTTTATTTTTTTGTTATTGAGCTGCATGAGCTGCCTGTAAATTTTAGAGATTAATCCTTTGTCAGTTGATTCATTTGCAAATATTTTCTCCCATTCTGAGGGCTGTCTTTTGGTCTTGTTTATGGTTTCCTTTGCTGTGCAAAAGCTTTGAAGTTTCATTAGGTCCCATTTGTTTATTTTTGTTTTTATCTCCATTACTCTAGGAGATGGGTCAAGAAGGATCTTGCTGTGATTTATGTCATAGAGTGTTCTGCCTATGTTTTCCTCTAAGAGTTTGATAGTTTCTGGCCTTACATTTAGGTCTTTAATCCATTTTGAGCTTATTTTTGTGTATGGTGTTAGGGAGTGATCTAATCTCATACTTTTACATGTACCTGTCCAGTTTTCCCAGCACCACTTATTGAAGAGGCTGTCCTTTCTCCACTGTACATTCCTGCCGCCTTTATCAAAGATAAGGTGACCATATGTGCGTGGGTTTATCTCTGGGCTTTCTGTCCTGTTCCATTGATCTATCTTTCTGGTTTTGTGCCAGTACCATACTCTCTTGATTACTGTAGCTTTGTAGTAAGGTCTGAAGTCAGGGAGCCTGATTCCTCCAGCTCCATTTTTCGTTCTCAAGATTGCTTTGGCTCTTCGGGGTCTTTTGTGTTTCCATGCAAATTGTGAAATTTTTTTGTTCTAGTTCTGTGAAAAATGCCAGTGGTAGTTTGATAGGGATTGCATTGAATCTGTAGGTTGCTTTGGGTAGTAGAGTTATTTTCACAGTGTTGATTCTTCCAATCCAAGAACATGGTATATCTCTCCATCTATTTGTATCATCTTTCATCAGTGTCTTATAATTTTCTCCATACAGGTCTTTTGTCTCCTTAGGTAGGTTTATTCCTAGATATTTTATTCTTTTTGTTGCAGTGGTAAGTGGGAGTGTTTTCTTGATTTCACTTTCAGATTTTTCATCGTTAGTGTATGGGAATGCCAGAGATTTCTGTGCATTAATTTTGTATCCTGCTACTTTACCAAATTCATTGATTAGCTCTAGTAGTTTTCTGGAAACATCTTTAGGATTCTCTATGTATAGTATTATGTCATCTGCAAACAGTGACAGCTTTACTTCTTCTTTTCCAATTTGGATTCCTTTTATTTCTTTTTCCTCTCTGATTGCTGTAGCTAAAACTTGCAAAACTATGTTGAATAATAGTGGTAAGAGTGGGCAACCTTCTCTTCAGCTCATCCTGAATTTAGTGGAAATGGTTTCAGTTTTTCACCATTGAGGATGATGTTGGTTCTGGGTTTGTCATATATGGCCTTTATTATGTTGAGGAAAGTTCCCTCTATGCCTACTTTCTGCAGAATTTTTATTATAAATGGGTGTTGAATTTTGTCAGAAGCTTTCTCTGCATCTATTGAGATGATCATATGGTTTTTCTCCTTCAGTTTGTTAATATGGTGTATCATGTTGATTGATTTGCATATATTGAAGAATGCTTGCATTCCTGGAATAAACCCCACTTGATCATGGTGTATGATCCTTTTAATGTGCTGTTGGATTCTGTTTGCTAGTATTTTGTTGAGGATTTTTGCATCTATGTTCATCAGTGATATTGGCCTGTAGTTTTCTTTCTTTGTGACATCCTTGTCTGGTTTTGGTATCAAGGTGATGGTGGCCTCGTAGAATGAGTTTGGGAGTGTTCCTCCCTCTGCTATATTTTGGAAGAGTTTGAGAAGAATAGGTGTTAGCTCTTCTCTAAATGTTTGATAGAATTCGCCTGTGAAGCCATCTGGTCCTGGGCTTTTGTTTGTTGGAAGATTTTTAATCACAGTTTCAATTTCAGTGTTTGTGATTGGTCTGTTCATATTTTCTATTTCTTCCTGATTCAGTCTTGGCAGTTTGTGCATTTCTAAGAATTTGTCCATTTCTTCCAGATTGTCCATTTTATTGGCATAGAGTTGCTTGTAGTAATCTCTCATGATCTTTTGTATTTCTGCAGTGTCAGTTGTTACTTCTCCTTTTTCATTTCTAATTCTATTGATTTGAGTCTTCTCCCTTTTTTTCTTGATGAGTCTGGCTAATGGTTTATCAATTTTGTTTATCTTCTCAAAGAACCAGCTTTTAGTTTTATTGATCTTTGCTATCGTTTCCTTCATTTCTTTTTCATTTATTTCTGATCCGATTTTTATGATGTCTTTCCTTCTGCTAACTTTCGGGTTTTTTTGTTCTTCTTTCTCTAATTGCTTTAGGTGCAAGTTTAGGTTGTTTATTCGAGATGTTTCCTGTGTCTTACGGTAGGATTGTATTGCTATAAACTTCCCTCTTAGAACTGCTTTTGCTGCATCCCATAGGTTTTGGGTCGTCATGTCTCCATTGTCATTTCTTTCTAGGTATTTTTTGATTTCCTCTTTGATTTCTTCAGTGATCACTTCGTTATTAAGTACTGTATTGTTTAGCCTCCATGTGTTTGTATTTTTCACAGATTTTTTCCTGTAATTGATATCTAGTCTCATAGTGTTGTGGTTGGAAAAGATACTTGATACAATTTCAATTTTGTTAAATTAACAAGGCTTGATTTGTGACCCAAGATACGATCTATCCTGGAGAATGTTCCATGAGCACTTGAGAAAAATGTGTGTTCTGTTGTTTTTGGATGGAATGTCCTATAAATATCAATTGAGTCCATCTTGTTTAATGTGTCATTTAAAGCCTTTGTTTCCTTATGTATTTTCATTTTGATTGATCTATCCATTGGTGAATGTGGGGTGTTAAAGTCCCCTACTATGATTGTGTTACTGTCCATTTCCCCTTTTATGGCTGTTAGTATTTGGTGCTCCTATGTATTGAGGTGCTCCTATGTTGGGTGCATCAATATTTACAATTGTTATATCTTCTTCTTGGATCGATCCCTTGATCATTATGTAGTGTCCTTCTTTGTCTCTTCTAATAGTCTTTATTTTAAAGTCTATTTTGTCTGATATGAGAATTGCTACTCCAGCTTTCTTTTGGTTTCCATTTGCATGGAATATCTTTTTCCATCCCCTTACTTTCAGTCTGTATGTGTCTCTAGGTCTGAAGTGGGTCTCTTGTAGACAGCAAATATATGGGTCTTGTTTTTGTATCCATTTCAGCCAATCCGTGTCTTTCGGTGGGAGCATTTATTCCATTTACATTTAAGGTAATTATCGATATGTATGTTCCTATTCCCATTTTCTGAATTGTTTTGGGTTCATTATTGTAGGTCTTTTCCTTCTCTTGTGTTTCTTGCCTAGAGAAGCTCCTTTAGCATTTGTTGTAAAGCTGGTTTGGTGGTGCTGAACTCTTGTCAGCTTTTGCTTGTCTGTAAAGGTTTTAATTTCTCCATCAAATCGAATGAGATCCTTTTTGGGTAGAGTAATCTTGGTTGCAGGTTTTTCTCCTTCATCACTTTAAATATGTCCTTCCAGTCCCTTCTGGCTTGCAGAGTTTCTGCTGAAAGATCTGCTGAAAGTTCTTGCTTGCAGAGTTTCTGCTGAAAGATCAGCTGTTAACCTTATGGGGATTCTCTTGTGTGTTATTTGTTGTTTTTCCCTTGCTGCTCTTAATATGTTTTCTTTGTATTTAATTTTTGACAGTTTGATTAATATGTGTCTTGGGGTGTTTCTCCTTGGATTTATCCTGTATGGGACTCTCTGTGCTTCCTGGACTTGAATAACTATTTCCTTTCCCATATTAGGGAAGTTTTTAACTATAATCTCTTCAAATATTTTCTCAGTCCCTTTCTCTTTCTCTTCTTCTTCTGGAACCCCTATAATTCGAATGTTGGTGCGTTTAATGTTGTCCCAGAAGTCTCTGAGACTGTTCTCAGTTCTTTTCATTCTTTTTTCTTTATTCTGCACTGCAGTAGTTATTCCCACTATTTTATCTTCCAGGTCACTTATCCATTCTTCTGCCTCAGTTATTCTACTATTGATCGCATGTAGAGTATTTTTAATTTCATTTATTGTGTTGTTCATTTTTGCTTGTTTCATCTTTAGTTCTTCTAGGCCCTTTTTAAATGTTTCTTGCATTTTGTCTCTTCTATTTCCAAGATTTTGGATCATCTTTACTATCATTATTCTGAATTCTTTTTCAAGTAGACCACCTATTTCCTCTTCATTTGTTAGGTGTGGTGTATTTTTATCTTGCTCCTTCAACTGCTGTGTGTTTTTCTGTCTTCTCATTTTGCTTATCATACTGTGTTTGGGGTCTCCTTTTTTTAGGCTGCAGCTTCATAGTTCCCGTTGTTTTTGGTGTCTGTCTCCAGTGGCTAAAGTTGGTTCAGTGGGTTGTGTAGGCTTCCTGGTGGAGGGGACTAGTGCCTGTGTTCTGGTGGATGAGGCTGGATCTTGTCTTTCTGGTGGGCAGGTCCACGTCTGGTGGTGTGTTTTGGGGTGTGTGTGGACTTATTATGATTTTAGGCAGCCTGTCTGCTAATGGGTGGGGTTGTGTTCCTGTCTTGCTAGTTGTTTGGCGTAGGGTGTCCAGCACCATAGCTTGCTGGTCGTTGCGTGAAGCTGGGTGCTGCTGTTGAGATAGAGATCTCTGGGAAATTTTCGCCGTTTGATATTATGTGGAGCTGGGAGGTCTCTTGTGGACCAGTGTCCTGAAGTTGACTCTCCCACCTCAGAGGCACAGCACTGAGTCCTGGCTGCAGCACTAAGAGCCTTTCATCCACACGGCTCAGAATAAAAGGGAGAAAAAGAAGAAAGAATGAAAAGAAAGAGAGAGAGAAAGAAAGAGAGAGAGAGAGAGAGAAAGAAAGAAAGAAAGAAAGAAAAAAAGAAAGGAAGGAAGGAAGGAGGGAGGGAGAAAGAATGGAGGGAGGGAGGGAGGACGGAGGGAAGGAAGGAAAGAAAGAAGATAAAATAAAATAAAGTTATTAAAATAAAATAAAGTTATTAAAATAATTAAGAAAAAAAATTTTTTTTAAAAAAACAACGGGTGGATAGAACCCTAGGACAAATGGTGGAAGCAAAGCTATAGAGACAAAATCTCACACAGATGCATACACATACACACTCACAAAAAGAGGAAAAGGGGAAAAAAATCATAAATCTTGCTCTCAAAGTCCACTGCCTCAATTTGGGATGATTTGTTGTCTATTCATGTATTCCACAGATGCAGGGTACATCAAGTTGGTTGTGGGGCTTTAATCCACTGCTTCTGAGGCTGCTGGGAGAGATTTCCCTTTCTCTTCTTTGTTCTCACAGCTCCCGGGCCTCAGCTTTGGATTTGGCCCCACCATGGCCCCTGTGCAAGGATGACAGGCAAATTCATGTAGTGTTCCATATTTTTATATAAAATAGATAACAAGGACCTACTGTATAGCACAGGGAACTCTACTCAACACTCTGTAATAACCTATATGGGAAAAGAATCCAAAAAAGAATAGATATATGTACATGTATAACTGAACCACTTTTCTGTACACCTGAAACTAACACAACGTTGTTAATCACCTATACTCCAATATAAAATTAAAAAAAAAAAGAATGAGGACGAGATCTCCAAGACCCGTTCCAGCTCTGTAATCCTATTAAAAAATAAATATCGATAAAAGTCTTAGCAAAACAAACAAGACAAAACAGAAAAAAGAAAAAAACAGTAAGTGGAAATGTAAGACCTCTTAAAGACCAGGCATGAAACCGGTACACTGCTGTTTTCATCACATTGCTAGTCAAAGTCAATGGCAAAGCCAGCCCAGATGCAAGGCATAAGGAAACAGATTCTGCTTCTTGATGGCAGGAGCTACAAAGAATTGTGGCCATGTTTCCTATCTATTACAACTACATAAGGAAAGTGATCACTTCCAACAAGAATAACCTAGTATGACCCTGTATTCTTCAGGGTACCCAGACTCTAAAGATGAGCTTACATATGAAGATGGACCAATTAAATAGCATATAAGAATTAAACCCCAGACTTGGGATTTGGACTTGGGCAGAACAAAGGCAGAACTGAGACCCTTAGCCATGATTCTTCATCCCTCAACTCAAAGAGCAGCTCTTCCAAGTTGTTGTTTATATGCCCAAACCAAACATTACCAAGTACCTTCCTTTGAGCCCCCCTAGCAATATATGTGTCATCTGCAATAGTCCTTATCTTACCCTACTATGTAGTAAAATCATTTTTCTACCTTGATCCCCTAGTCTAAATTTAGGCTCCTTGAGGACAGGCACTGCAACTTGTCAATCATTACATCTCCTAAGCATCAGGCACAGGAAGCACACTGGAATACACTTGCTACACTTTAAAGACATTTGCATGGATATTTATAACTAAATTTGGCCTGTAGTTTTTTTTCTATTGTGCTAGCTTTGGCAGACTTTTTAAAGAATGTGTATCTGCCTGATAAAAATAATTTGGAAACTTTCTGTTTTCTACCATTAAATCATTCAAATATGGTAAATTATATGGCACATTCATGTAGCCATCTTGGATTGAAAGTGTATGGCTTGCTGCTCCACTAATCACCCTAGTTGCACCTTAGCCATTTTCTTTTTTGTTTTGTTTTGTTTTTTAAAATATTTATTTATTTGGCTGTGTTGGGTCTTAGTTGTGGCACGTGGGATCTTTGTTGCGGGATGTGGGATCTTTTTAGTTGCAGCATACAGAATCTTTAGTTGCGGCACGTGAACTCTTAGTTGCAGCATGCATGTGGGATCTACTTCCCTGACCAGGGATCGAACGTGGGCCCCCTGCATTGGGAGCATGGAGTCTCAGCCACTGGACCACCAGGGAAGTCCCCACTACTACCTCATTTTAAACAAATAGAGCCCATTAAACAAGGAAACCATTTTCATGAGGACATGTTTCTCATGACATCTTGTTACCCGATGCACAGTGCCAAACAAATCGAAATGTCAGAGTTTGGAGCAGAGAGAGTTTTATTGCAGGGCCATGTAAGGAGATGGGTGGCTTGTGCCCCCCAAACCCCAAACTCCTTGAAGGGTTTCAGCAAAGCACTTTTAAAGGCAAGGTGAGGGAGGGGCGTGGTCAGTTGTTGCAAACTTCTTGGTGTCAGAATCCTTTGTTCTTACATCTGTCCGTGTAGGTCAGGTCATGACGTTCCTGTAAACCTCCAACAAGACAAATGTTATTCTCTGTTCTGACACTTTTTATCGCTATATGTGAATGGACTCCTAAAGGTCTAAAGCCTTGAGAATGAGTTATGCTATTTATTACAGGCTATAGGCAACATCATTTTTTTTTAATTTATTTATTTTATTTATTTATGTTTAGCTGTGTTGGGTCTTCGTTGCTGCGCATGGGCTTTCTCTAGTTACGGCGAGCGGGGGCTACCCTTTGTTGCAGTGCACCGGCTTCTCATTGTGGTGTCTTCTGTTATTGCGGAGCATGGGCTCTAGGTGCATGGGCTTCAGTAGTTGTGGCTTGTGGGCTCTAGAGTGCAGGCTCAGTAGTTGTGGTGCATGGGCTTAGTAGCTCCGCGGCATGTGGGATCTTCCCGGACCAGGGCTCGAACCCATGTCCCCTGCATTGGCAGGCGGATTCTTAACCACTGCACCACCAGAGAAGAGCGATAGGCAACATCCTTTTACAAAAATGCAAAGCCAGCACGTCTAAGCACAGGAAACAGAGCACAAAGATTTAAACTAAAAGGAACAGATCTAATATGGAGTCAGATTTGTTCTTCCCTATTACAGTCTCACAGCATTCTTTGGGACTTTAACTTCTGTTTCAAAATACATATATCGGGCTTCCCTGGTGGCACAGTGGTTGAGAGTCCGCCTGCCGACGCAGGGGACATGGGTTGTGCCCCGGTCCGAGAGGATCCCACATGCCGTGGAGCGGCTGGGCCCGTGAGCCATGGCCGCTGAGCCTGTGCTCCGCAACGGGAGAGGCCTCAACAGAGAGAGGCCCGCGGCCCGAAAAAAAAAAAAAAAAAAAAAAGACAAAATACATATATCAATAAAATATATAAAGTCACTCATTTCCCTTCTTGGAATTCACCCTGTGAGGAACACCTCCTCCGGCAAGTGGGGAGTAGCAAGATGAAGCATGAAGGGGAAGAGTGTGAATGGCTGTGGTTCTTCTGTGTCTCCACTACCTTAGCCATTTTCTCATTGGGCATCATCTGCTCTGTACCAACCCCTCTCCACCCCCATGCATCTACATATTACAGGAACACAGAAATTGTACAAGTAGGGCTACAAAAGTCAAATGAACATTGTGTCACTGTGAATAGCAGGTATCTGAAAGCTTCCATGTTCACCTTCAAGTTGGGGAACAAATTAGAGAAAGAAGAGTGTCATAGGCTTTGGAGAGCATGGTATACTCCACTGCAAAGTGAAAAATGCATTTGCTGAAAGCAAGCTGCCACGACTCATGAAAAGCTCTCAGGGCTCTGAGTCCAATTAGAGAGAAAAATATCAGTAGTGATCCACTGCCTCGTTAGAGGAATTCATGTTCCTGATACAGTTCACAATATTCTTAGAGTTTTTCTTAATCATTTTCTGGAAAAATTGCACAGCCCCAACTCTCCCAAATTGTATAGTTAAATTGAGATCAGTAGTTTAACAATTAAGGGAGTTACAAATCAATCTCATCAAAGAGGAAAACTCATCCCTTGGACCGAAAGTGAGCAAAAATACCAGCCAGACATCACACTCTTGCCAGATATTCACATGTTTATTTTCTCTCTTTAAAAAATCTAGGTGAGGGGCTTCCCTGGTGGCGCAGTGGTTGAGTCCGCCTGCCGATGCAGGGGACACGGGTTCGTGCCCCGGTCCGGGAGGATCCCACATGCCGCGGAGCGGCTGGGCCCGTGAGCCATGGCCGCTGAGCTTGCGCGTCCGGAGCCTGTGCTCCGCAACAGGAGAGGCCACAACAGTGAGAGGCCCGCGTACCGCAAAAAAAAAAAAAAAAAAAAAAAAAAAAAATCTAGGTGAGGACCATGATCTTCCAGTTTTCATTCAGACCTGAATATCAAAACAGGTATCTGGTTCCATTTTTCTTGTTTTGATAAATAAAACTGTGCCCTTAGGTTTAGAAGACTCAAGTCTGTGTTCCAGCTCTCTCTTACTTGCCTCATGACTTGAGAGAACCACGTCACTTCCCTGAATTGTTCTTCATCTTTGAAAAGAGACTGGATTTGCCAGTGTGTGTGCTTGATATATATATGGCTATCAAACAATTATGTGTAATCCAGCAATTACATATAATTAAGCAATTACACGTAGCAGACACTGGGCCAAGTGCATCAACTCTATGCCTCTGCTTTTTAGAGACAAGGATACAGGGGCTTAGAGAGGTTTAGGTACTTTTGCCCAATCTTAACTCTTATTCAGAGCCACGTGAAACACAAGCTCTTTACCTAGAAGGACTCTAGAACCAAATAAATTTGGGAAATACCACATCCTATATTCTCCTTTTGGGAATTTACATTTCACATTAGTTTAATGAAAGGTTCTGGGAAGTCCTGAAGCAAAGACACCAGTTTATCCTAGCATTTTTAAAATAGTTTGGTTATAGAACTGTCTTTTTCATGTAATACCTAGCAACATGCCAAAGGATAATCAACTAAGAATCAGAAAATATTTGAGTTCCAGTTCTAAACATAAGTTCTTAAATGTATCACTTGAAAATCACTTAAACTTTATAAGCCTCGGTTTTCATTACTAAACTAGTGAAACACCTACCTCAGCAAAGCATGTACGTGAATTAAATAAGATGCCATATGGGGAAGCTTTTTTGTAAATAATGAAATATTATACAAATACAATGTGTTATTATCATTAATTCAGTTCTTTGGACATGAAATATAAGAAATGGTTTCCCAACCACAGGCAGCCCTTGTCACTCAGTCATTCATAAAACCCACTCCTTTTTCTCTTTTTTTTTAATCGTCAAGTCCACTCCAAAACACTATCCAAACAGCAAAATAATTGAATCCCATTAAAGGCCTTTTTCTCTTATACTCATTTTACGTGAGTCTCTATTCAATCTTGACATTTTAAATGATTGCCCTAAAAATTAATTCTATAAAATCCACAAGTCTTATTTGAGACTGCTTTAAATTAAATACATACATAAGCCTGGTATTGTTGCAACAAATTGATAAACACATTACCTGTGCATAACCAACTGTGTTCCAGAAGTTTAGCACATTTAATTTTTTATTCTTGTTGCTCGTCTCCTGTTTTTTTTCCTACTATTGCTATCATGTTCTATATCTCCTCTACCTGTTCTAAAACACTATTTCACTACTGTGTATTGAATTAAGATTGAAAATTCAGCATGAGAAAAATCCTTCTCTAGATTCACGGAGTTTAATGATCAGAGTACTATCAAACATTTTGTGTGTGTGTGTGTGTGTGTGTGTGTGTGTGTGTGTGTGTGTATACTGTGGCCTGCAAACCAAACCAAATCCTACCTTCCTCCTGTTTTTGTACAGTCCAGGAGTTAAGAATAGTTTTTGTATTTTTTAATGGTTGAGAGGGGGAAAAAGAAATATACTGTGAAAATTATATGAAATTCAGATTTCAGTGTCATTAAGTTTCACTGGAATACAGCCACACCTATTTGTTTACATATTGTCTGCAGTAAGCCTGCTTTCACACTATTAAGAGCAGAGTTGAGTTTTTGGGACAAGAGACAGTAAGCTTCACAAAACCTAAAACGTTTACTCTTTGGTCCTTTCTCTAAAAAGTGTGCTTACTTCTGCCTTATGCTCAGTCTTTTCATACGATGGGTTTTGCCTGAGAAAATATAGGTACTCTACTGAGCAGACATCTGGGGACAGATTTGGGGGAATAAGCTTGATTAGCTTTTTAACTTTACTTAACCTATAAAAGAAGGCAGTATGGTTTAGTAGAAATCTCAGGGCTTTGAACCTGGTCACTGGGTTTCTTAGCTGCCTGTCGTTGGATACACCGTTTGAACATTTTCAATCTCAGTTTCCTTCTCTATAAAATCAAACTCATGTGAATTTAGTCCGGTACCTACCACTAAGCAGTCTTCTGAAAAGCATCTGTTTCCCTCTCAGAGTCCCAGCAAGGGCTATGAGGAATGCATTACAAATGCACTCCAACAATTTGTTTTGCTGTCTAGACCACAAAACAACTGAAAAGTAAGGAGCAGAGCAGCCCCCAGCCTGCTTCCTGCAGCTTATTCACAGCACTTTTCAGGTCTACCTGATTGGAAAATAATATATTTCAGAAAGATCATTTTGTTTAGCCTTTCCTTCTTATAAACGATTACCTGGCTACATGAGCCTCTCACTGGCAACGTGCTTTAGGGGACACATTTCCAGTGGGCAGGGGGGCTTCAGCCTCACCTCCGCATTCTAGGATTCTCTCAGTGGTGTCATGTTCTTGAATAGTTGTTAGTTGTTCTTATTGTGAGGAGGAGTGAAGTTAGGAACAACCTATGTCATTATGTTGGTGACATCAGTTCTGGGATTCTCGATTGACAGTTTTTTTCCTCTAGCACTTTGAATATGTTATTCCACTGCCTTCTGGTATCCATTATTTCTGCTGAGAAGTCAGATGGTAATCTTACTGGGTTCCCTTGTTAGTAACGAATCATTTTTCTCCTGATGCTTTTCCAGATTTTCTCGTCATCTATGGCTTTTAGCGTTTTTGCTGTGATGTGTCTATTTGCGTCTCTTTGAAAATTTATTCTACTCGAAGTTTGCTGAGCTTCCTAGATGTGTAAGTTAGTGTTTTTCCATTCATTTAGGATGTTTTCATCCCCATTATTTCATCAGTATTTTTTGTACTGTTTTCACTTCTCTGTTTCTGGTACTCTCATCATACACATATTGGCACATTCAATGCACCAGTGTTTCTCTGAGGCTCTGTTCATTTTTCTTTATCAATTTTTTCTTTCTTCTTCAGACTACATAGTCTCCATCGGTCTATCTTCAAGGCTGCTAATTGTTTCTTCTGCGAGTTCAAATCTATTGTTAAGTCCCTCAAGTGAATTTTTATTTCATTTATTCTACTTTTCAATTCAAGAAATTCCACTTTTCCCTTTAATATGATTTCTGTCTCATTACTGATATTTCCTATTTGATGGAACATTATTGTCATACCTTCCTTTACTTCTTTAATCATTGTTTTCTTTAGTTCTTTAACATTTTTATAATGGCTCCTTTGAAGTCTTTTTATATTTTATCTGACATCTGGTCTCTTTTAGAAGCAGTTTCCATTGCCTGCATTTTATGGTATATGGGTCATACTTTGCTATTTCTTTGCATTCCCCATAAATTTTTTGTTGGAAACTGGATATTTTAGATAAAATATTATAACAACTGGCTGGATATAGGTACTCCCCTTCTTAGACTTACTATTTGATGTTTTATTTGTGTAGTGACTGGCTGGATTATTTTATTGAAGTCTGTCCCCTCATCTTGCAGTGTTAAGCCTCTGATATTGTCCTTAGTGGGGTGCAGAATTGGGTATGCCCACAGTCACCCTGGAATAAGAGTGGTCTGGTGAGGGGTCTCTTTGACTGTCTCT
>NW_006789542.1:1757115-1759651 GCF_000442215.2 Lipotes vexillifer | reverse complement strand
CTTTCCCTGACACACTCATGAATTTCATGTATGCCAGACACATTCCCATCCAGGGCATTTCACCTTTGCTTCTCCCTCTTCCTGAAAGATTCTTCCTCCACAAATGGCCATGGCTTTCTTTCTCATTTCATTCAGGTCTTGGGTCAAATGTTATTTCCAAATAAAACCTTCCCTGGAACATCTGTATAGAATAGCAGTCCCTCTTTGGTTGCTTCCTTGTTTTATTTTTTCCCACAATACTTATACTGACTGGCATGATAACATGACTTTTTTTTATCTCATACCCTAGAATGTAAGATTCACAAAACATGAGCTTTGCCTCCTCCATTCACAGTTATATCAATTCTAGAGCCTAAAACAGTTCTTGGCACATAGTAGGCACTCACCAAATATTTGTTATTAAATTATTGAAAATATATAAATGATTGCTATCTCCCTATACTAGACATTAAAAGTGGGGGAAGTATACTCTAGGAAGAAGACCAAGACAAAGAAAGTTTTGGATGCAGAGACACCAAAGCCTTCCCACTTCTGCCTTCATGGACTTGCTCCTCTGACTGTCTGAGGAAGTCACTCCTTATTCCTTTGCTTTAATATTTCACAAATTTCAAGCAGCAAGTCAGTAGAGAGGAGGAACTGGTACAGGAGGAGAAAGTAATTTGACCATGTTTCATTTTCACAGGCACACTCATTCTCAGGGGAAATGTTACATGTATGTTTCTGCAAAATGCTTGCATATAGCTCTGTGCAACAGGTCACTTCTCTGGTTCAAATCCTTCAGCGATTCCCCTTTTTCCCCCAGAAGAAAACCCCAGATCCTTAATATGATTAAAATGTCCTGTAGGATCTGGCCTCAGTCTTCCTCTCAAAGTGTGTTTCAGGCTACCTGATTCCCAACTTGACTGGACTCCCTTCCATTCCCCAGATGCTTTCTCAGAACCTTTATAGGCTTGGTCCTGCACCCTGCTAACTTTCCCCTTCGGGCATGGCCTAACTAACCTTAATTCACATTTCAGGTCTCAACTCAAATGTTAACTTCCACCAGGGTTCCTCTGACTTTAAACTAAATAGTCCCCTGTATTATTTAGGGTAAATCTAGCTGCTGTAGCAAATAGACATCAGCACAGAAATGGCTCAAACCCAGTAGAATTACATCTCACTCATGTAGCCATCCAAGGCAGGATAATTCAAGTACACAGGCTGATGTGGTTGTCAGCTTCTTCAAAGCATGGCTTCCAAGATCACCATGATGATCTCCACCCCAGGCAGCTGGATCAGGGTGAGAGCACAGAGGAGCATATATGGGAGGGTTTATGAGCCAGACCCCAAACTGGCACATATCACATCTTCTCACATTCCGTTATCAGTCTTAGGACCATGCAAGGGAGATGGGGAAATGTAGTCCAGCTGCATTCCCAGGAAGAGGAGAATTTGGATTTTGGCGAGTGGTAGCAGATTCTGCCACAGGGCTCCCTCCTCCTCCCCCTCCATTACGTATTCCTATAGCACCTGACTTTTCACTGTCACAAAGCTCAAGGCATGCTATATGTGAGACTCAAAAAGTCCATAAAGGCAGGGACTGGGTCTGCCTATTTCCCCACAAGCCTTGGCACTTAGTGGGCTCTCAGTAAATATATATTGAACTATGTGAAATTGTTGCTTTGTCATAAAGTGGCTAATGTCCACAATTTTGAAGAATAGCCTTTAAGGCACCCCTTTTTAAAACAATTAATTTTTATTGGAGTATAGCTGCTTTACAATGTTGTGTTAGTTTCTACTGTACAGCAAAGTGAATCAGCTATACATTTACATATAGCCCCTCTTTTTTGGGTTTCCTTCCTATTTAGGTCACCACAGAGCACTGAGTAGAATTCCCTGAGCTATACAGTAGGTTCTCATTAGTTACCTATTTTATAGATATAAAACATATATAGGTATATGTGTCAATCCAAATCTCCCAATTCATCCCACGCCCTCTTTCCCCACTCGGTGTCCATACGTTTTTCCTCTATGTCTGTGTCTCGATTTCTGTTTTGCAAATAAGATCATCTATACCATTTTTCTAGATTACACATATATGCATTAGTATACGATTATTTGTTTTTCTCTTTCTGACTTACTTCACTCTGTATGGCAGTCTCTAGGTCCATCCATTATCTCTACAAATAACCCAATTTCGTTCCTTTTCTATGGCTGAGTAATATTCCATTGTATATATGTACCACATCTTCTTTATCCATTCCTCTGTTGATGGGCATTTAGGTTGCTTCCATCCTGGCTATTGTAAATAGTGCTGCAATGATCATTGGGGTGCATGTGTCTTTTTGAATTATGGTTTTCTCTGGGTATATGCCCAGTAGTGAGATTGCTGAGTCACATGGTAGTTCTATTTTTAGTTTTTTAAGGAACCTCCATACTGTTCTCCATAGTGGCTGTATCAATTTACATTCCCACCAACATTGCAAGAGGGTTCTCTTTTCTCCACACCCTCCCCAGCGTTTATTGTCTGTAGATTTTTTCTTTTTTTTTTCTTTTT
>NW_006789542.1:1748773-1757062 GCF_000442215.2 Lipotes vexillifer | reverse complement strand
TTTGTGTTTTTTTTTTTTTTTTTTTTTTTTTTTTTTTTTTGCGGTACGCGGGCCTCTCACTGTTGTGGCCTCTCCCGTTGCGGAGCACAGGCTCCAGAAGCGCAGGTTCAGCGGCCGTGGCTCACGGGCCTAACCGCTCCGTGGCATATGGGATCTTCCCGGACCAGGGCACGAACTCGTGTCCCCTGCATCAGCAGGCGGACTCTCAGCCACTGTGCCACCAGGGAAGCCCTGTCTATAGATTTTTTAATGATGGCCATTCTGACTGGTGTGAGATGATATCTCATTGTAGTTTTGATTTGCATTTCTCCAATAATTAGTGATGTTGAACAACTTTTCATGTGTTTGTTGGCCATCTGTATGTTTTCTTTGGAGTTAAGACACATCTTTTACAGATGGACTATTCAGCAGAGCATTTCCCATGGGTTAGTGGAATGCTATTACACAGGACTTGAAGGTTTTAAAGCTTGCTTCTTTCCACTTATGCCTTGTTAGGTAATTCCAATTTCTTGCCAGGGAAACACTTGTAGAACAATGCGTTTTACAGACTAAATGTGAGGTCATGCAGCCTTTGGAAATTTGGTGGAGGTGGGGAGACACACACAGACCTCCACATGGGTTGAGGAGAAAGCTTTGTCATGCATGCTAATGAATGACAGACCTTCATTTCTGTCCCAGTTAAGCAAATATTGGTTCAGCATCTACTGTGTACCAGGCACTGGGTCCAGAGCCAAGGACACAAAGATGATTACTTCCTTGAAAGAGCTTGTACACTTGCAAGGGGTTCACAGTCAGCTTGTTTTGGAAATATCCCTTAGGCACTTTTCAGAAGAATGAGCAGGACAAGAGAAGAAACCATCTGGGAGTTGATTTTAATAGTCCAGGCAAGAGATGGTGTCCTAAATTGTTTTCCTTCACAGATTTTTCTTTGTTTAACTTTTAGGGGGGCAGAGAGTGGGAGTAGAGGTGGTCACAGGAAGGGTGAAGGGGCTGGAGAAGCACAACTATTCAAAGGCAGCATCGTCCTTCACCTGCTAGCGAGGAAAGCTGCTGAGGTACAGAAAGGGGCAGCTACCATGCCGATCACATCCCGGCATGGTATGCTGTGCTTAGACAGTGCTTCAGCTGAGAAGCTCCCCACCACTTTCCAATCCCTTAAAATAAAGAATTCCGCCACTGAAATTGAGCAGAATCAGGATCACAACCATGTCAGAAACTGAGGCTGTGCAGCCTTTCCTGGCATCCTTAATCCTTAGGCTCTGCCTTACTCCTTCCAAGTGTGGTGCGGAGAAAGGGGATGGAAAGCCCACTCCAGGGTGTGTGCATTCCATCATTTGTCAAGCAGGAGCAGTTTTCTTGCTGGTCTTTGTTGCTCTCAGGCTCTGAGCTAAAAATAGACTTTCCAAAGAAAGCTCCCTTTAGGTGGTCCTACCAAGGCAATTTACATTATCATCTCCCAGCTTCAAGACTAATTTGGAACAGTCCTGCATTTGATATGCTCCATTTTTTTTCAGGGGTGGCTGCTTTTTCACAAAGAACTCCAAGGAAGTACTCATCCCGGTGATCTCAAATCTTGAGGCTGGAATTAGGATGGAGGTGAGGGTGGGGCTAGGACAGTTTAGGTGTCATGTAAACTCCAGTTGGATTCTCTGCACGGGGCTCTCAGACTCTTGTGCCCACTTTTTGTCCTACGTTAAAGTTAAAAATATCTGCCCACATGATCATGCCCCTCTGCCTTTCTACTAAACCCCATAACTCTGGGGGGGTCCCAATTCTCTTTTAATGTTCATGGGGTGATGAGTCAGCTTCAGATTGTTCTGCCATTGTCACTGTTGAGGAGACGGAAAGAGCATCACATCAGGGCGCAAAGATCCTCGAGGCCATCCTCAGACTGAATGCATGTCCTACCCTGGTCATTCTGAGCTTGAAACCTGTTTTCCTGGCTGCCTGCACGATTGTGGGGACAGGTGTCAGTGTGTGTGAGTACCTGAGTCCTCGGCGGTAAAGAAAAAGATGTCAGTGTAGATCCCAGCAGAGTGACCCCTTTCTGTGGCATGACTCTACTCACAGGTCTGACTTCTCTTATCAAGGGGTGTGTGCATAATCAGTCACATTATAAAAAGAGCTTTCAAAGACAATTTTATTATTCAGTCATTTTGACAACTACGGGGGATGACTTAAATTGTAAAGATGAGGAAATGAAAACTCAGGAGAGTTTACTGTGCTGTCCGAGTTCAAACTGGCCCACATTTCAGACATCAGAGTATGGAAAATAAAATTGATAATAATTTTGGTGACACTCAACATCTGTTTGGTAATATGTCTCCCCATTCAGAAACAAGATACCTCTCACCACTTATTAAAATCTCTAGTTTTGTACTCTGTTTACTCCTTCAGCAGTTACAGACTAAGTGCCTAGTGTGTGCATCAGGCATGTATTAACTTTTGTTGTTATTGTTGTGTTTTATTTCATTTATTATATGTAAGTTCTGCATAATTTTATGAACTCTTTCTTAATATTTTTTAAAAGTATTCTTACCATTTGAATAGGGCCTCATTTGCTTTATATTTCTCATTTATTACATGCAGAGAGAAAACCTGTTGCCATTTACACTTTAATTTTCTAACTAACCACCCAATTGAACTCTCTAATAAGTTTTGGGGGGTTTTTTTGGTTTTGTTTTATTTTCAGTATTTTTTATTGAAGTATAATTGATTTACAGTGTTGTGTTAATTACTGCTATACAGCAAAGTGATTCAGGTATCTATATATATATATATATATATATATACACACACACACACATTCTTTTTTTAATATTCTTTTCCATTATGGTTTATCACAGGATATTGAATATACTTCCTTGTGCTATACAGTAGGACCTTGTTGTTTATCCATTCTATATATAAAAGCTTACATCTGCTAACCCCAACCTGCCACTCCATCCCTCCCCCAACCCCCTCCCACTTGGCAACCACCAGTCTATTCTCCATGTCCATGATTCTGTTTCTGTTTCATAGATAGGTTCATTTGTGTCATATTTTAGATTCTACATATAAGTGATATCACATGGTATTTGTCTTTTTCTTTATGACTTACTTCACCTTAGTATGATAATCTCTAGGTCCATCCATGTTGCTGCAAATGGCATTATTTCGTTCTTTTTATGGCTGAGTAGTATTCCATTGTGTATATGTACCACATCTTCTTTATCCATTCGTCTGTCAGTGGACATTTAGGTTGCTTCCATGACCTGGCTGTTGTAAATAGTGCTGCAGTGAACATTGGGGTGCATGTGTCTTTTTGAATTATGGTTTTCTCAGGTTATATGCCCACTAGTGAGATTGCTGGGTCATATGGTAATTCTATTTTTAGTTTTTTAAGGAACCTTCAGACTGTTCTCCATAGTGGTTGTATCAATTTACGTTCCCACCAGCAGTGCAAGAGGGTTCCCTTTTCTTCACACCCTCTCCAGCATGTGTTGTTCGTAGATTTTCTGATGATGCCCATTCTAACCAGTGTGAGATGATACCTCATTGTAGTTTTGAGTTGCATTTCTCTAATAATTAATGATATTGAGCATCTTTTCATGTGCCTCTTGGACGTTCTGTATGTCTTCTTTGGAGAAATGTCTATTTAGGTCTTCTGCGCATTTTTCGACTGGGTTGTTTTTTCTGTTGTTGTTGTCAAGTTGTATGAGCTCTTTGTATATTTTGGAAAGTAATCTCTTGTCGGTCGCATCATTTGCAAATATTTTCTCCCATTCAGTAGGTTGTCTTTTCGTTTTGTTTATGGTTTTCTTTGCTGTGCAGAAGTTTGTAAGTTTGATTAGGTCCCATTTGTTTATTTTTGTTTTTATTTCTATTGCCTTGGGAGACTGACTTAAAACATTGGTACAGTTTATGTCAGAGAATGTTTTGCCTATGATCTCTTCTAGGAGTTTTATGGTATCATGTCTTAGGTTTAAGCCTATAAGCTGTTTTGAGTTTATTTTTGTGTATGGTGAAGGATGTGTTCTAACTTCATTGATTTTCACATGCTGTCCAACTTTCCCAACACCATTTTTTTATTGTAATTGATTTACAATGTTGTATTAGTTTCTGGTGTACAGCGTAGTGACTCAGTTACACACACACACACACACACACACACACACACATATGTATTCTTTTTTCATAGTCATTTCCATTATGGTTTATTAAAGGCTGTTGAATATAAGTCCCTGTGCTATACAGTAGGACCTTGTTTATCTTCTAATGAGTTTTAATAGTCTTCAAGTTAGTTCCCTGTGCTTTTTGGGTTGACAGCTATGCCATCTGAATATAACAATAGTAATAATTTAATTTTTTTCTACATCTCTCTCTCTTACATCCTTCTCCTTTTCTCTGTCCTAATGACCTTCCTTAGTTGGGCTGTCTGTATTGCTAGAAAGAAAATGCTTTATGTTGGAATGGAAGTTGTTGAGGTTCAGAGAAAAATTCAAAGTTCCCATAACACAGTGGCTTTCAGGAGTTGAGGGGAGGCAGAAAACTCACTGTAGCCAGATTCTGAAGAGGGTGAGCTTAGAGGGCGGGAGAGCTGGAGGCAGTAGGCCATCTGTGCAAGGTGCTGAGGGACCAGGGGAAAATGAAGCCGCTGTTGCTGCTCCTTCTGAACCAGAGAACATTAATTCCTTATGCAGACCAACTCCAGGAACAACCACATGCAGGATTGCCCAGCATCTCACTGCACAGAAGACAGACCCCTTGCCCAGCACCATGCAGACCACTTCTCCAGATGCCCACATCAGTTGCCTTATCTCACGTGTTTCTTGGGGTTGACCCACAAGATTAAGAACAGCTCTCATTTGGAGCAAGACATGACCCTGAGGCATGATGGGTAGGCGTGAGAGCTCTGGAGCCCATCTAAATGGGCACAAATCCTGGTCCTACCACTTGTTCTGCCTGTGAAGCCACTTGGGAAAATTACCTTTCTGTGCCTAATATTTTAGCTGTAAAATGGTGTTAATATTTGTGCCTGCCTCACAGAGTTTTAGGGAGGACTATATTAGTAAATATATGTAAAGTGCTGAGAACAATGCCTGGCTTATATTATGGGCCCAATAAATCTTGGCTATAACAGTGCCTGGAAGGTGAGCCTCATGAGAACTAGGGTTCTGGCATGCTCTGGTGGTAAATCTTTGGAAAATATGCTTAAAATTTCCCATTAACCTTTATGAGCTTCATTTCCCTAATCTGAAAAGCTACCTTCTTCATTGAACTGTTCGGAGAATGACTTAAGAAAATGCATATAAAACAGCTGAAGTGGTGATGAACCAAAGTTGGTTTCCCTCCCATTCGATGTCTTTATTAGATTAGAAGTTCCATGAGGATGGAGACGCACCCTCTGGCTAAACACATCAGGGACTCCAGTAGATCCAAAGTGAAAGCAAGGTATTGGACTAAATAAGAAATTGTAGGATTAAATTCCATTTATCTATCACTCTGCAACAGAATCAGTTTTTTGCAAGTACCTGGACTTTGGTCTTTTTGGTGCTCCTTCAGTAAGATAATTTAAGGAGGATTAATTTACGAAGAGACTATTTACAAACCGATAATGAGATTTGAGGTGATCTCAGGATAGCACAGTAACACAGGGCTAGAAACACCAGTAGAGCTGTCTCTGTCCCTCTGCCTACAGAATCAAGGGGAAGAACTGGTACCTGGAGCCTGGAAGGAGAGTCCCATAAAAAAGGTCTCTTTACAAGGAGCAGTGGGCTTCAGTCAAGGAACAAAGCCAGCCCAAGGTGACTCACACAAAGTGAGGCAGGAAAGTAAATATTCTGGACTCCCTCCCTACATCCCTTCGGTCCTACTGGAGTTCCCCAGTGGTGGAACTCAGCCAGAAACCAGAGGGGATGAAAGTAGGGTTGCCAGATTTAACAAATTAAAAGTGAAGGGCACACAGATTAACAACAAATGACTTTTTAATATATCTCAAATACTTAACAGGACAGACTAAAATTTTATGTTGTTATTTATCTGAAATTTAAATGTTAACTCTGCATCCTATATTTATCTGGCAATCCTAGATCATTGATGAATTCCATATAGGGCAGCCTCCCTGAGCAGAGAGTAGGATGGAAAGTGCAAGAGACAGGGGGACAGTGGACTTTGAGAAGGAAATGCAAGATAGACTGACACACCCATTAACTCACCTCTTTTGCCCCAGTCCACCCAGGATTTTCTCTTGTGTAGAAAAGTTTGAAACTCTAACATAGGGAATACATGGGAGCACAAAAAACTGCCATATCATCATTGGGTAATGTCAATTAGGACTTAGGCCTCTCTGAAACCAGGCTCCAGAACCGTGAGATATAAATGTCTGTTGTTTAAAAGCTACTCAGCTGTGGTATTTTGTTACAACAGCACAAACAGACTAAGATACTCTCATTTTCCTTCTCGGTTAACTGGTCTTAGGAAACTACCCAGAAAGCCATAGCAGTGGGTTGAGGGAGAGACAGTGAAGGTGTTGACAGTGCTTTGTTTTTAAGCTGTATCATTTGTACATGAGTGTTTGTAATTAATATTTTTGTTTATAATTGCCATCTATGTCATGTATCTTGTTTGCATTTAGTAAGGAAGGAAAGGAAGGAGGGAAGGGAAGGAACGAAGGAAGGAGGGAGGGAGGGAAGGGAGGGAAGGAAGGAAAGGGAAGGAGGGAATGAAGGAAAAGTAAGGAAAGGGAAGGAAGGAAAGGGAAGGAAAAGTGAAGGAGGGGAAGACCTAAAAAATATACCCAAGAAAATAAAATATGACCAGTTAATTAAGCAGGTGGTTGTTTTCTGTATACTAGTTCATAAGGAAAAACTGAATTACTCTTTGATATCAATTCTTTTTTTAATGAATTTATTTATTTATTTTTGGCTGCATTGTGTCTTCGTTGCTGCGCATGGGCTTTCTCTAGTTGCGGCAAGCAGGGGCTACTCTTTGTTGCTGTGCACAAGCTTCGCTTTGCAGTGGCTTCTCTTGTAGTGGAGCAAGGGCTCTAGGCACGCAGGCTTCAGTAGTTGTGGCACACCAGCTTCAGTAGTTGTGGCACGTGGGTCCAGTAGTTGTGGCTCGTGGGCTTAGTTGCTCCGCGGCATGTGGGATCTTCCCAGGCCAGGGCTCAAACCCGGGTCCCCTGCACTGCGCCACCAGGGAAGTCCTCTTTGATAGCAATTCTGAGAATAATGTTTTAGTCACTCACTAAATCTCAATTTCCTGAATTTTAAAACAGAATTCATAAAATTCATAGAACCTGGATTGCAGAATTTGGGGCAAGTTTGGAAACAAAGAATATATAGAAACTAGCACATGTTTGGAGCATGAAATAATTGCTAACTCTCTTAGCAATATTAAGAGAGTTCTTACCTAACAATGTGTCATTTTAACATATTATATTCTATTGCTAAAACACAGTTGTACCACATGTATCTTTTTCAAATTAATAAGCTCAAAGAGTTGATGAATTTAATAGGACAAGCTCTCTTGACCTCATGGTTCTTGCAAACAAAAGATAAATTCTAAAAGATAAATTTATGATCCCTAAGGATCATAAAGTAGGAATTACAAGACTAAATACTTGTCAGAATTTTAGTTTCAGTTTTAGAATTCATGTCTCGTTTTTGAATTTATGCTATTTTACGTATCTTCCTCTGTGCATTAGTCATTGTGTCTATAATTTTAGCAATGCTAATATTTCACACAGAAAGAGTCTAAAGAACTTCAGTAGCACTTTAATGTAGTTATATTAATAGGAAAATGGGCACACTGGATGCTCCCATGGGAATGTCTTTGTAATGACACGGAATTTTTTAAAATTTCCACTAGACAGTTAACAAAGTAGGTAGTTGTGGGTGGGTGAATACCTCAAGAAACAAGAATAGAATCATAGTGCAGGAAGGATGCAAGTAAAATAGTAAATAACATCTCACCAAATTTCCTGATTTGACCAAAAGGAAACTGGAATGCACATCAGTGAATAGATTTGCCATGTATTTCCTCCATGCCATGGCAGTTATCTTTAGCTTTATGTTAATAGCTATCACAACTCTTAAGTCCCTGTCTAGAACCTTTTAAACAAGAGTGAAAAATGCTGATTAGTGAGGTTTTAATAATGCCAAAGGAAAAGACTGTACGTGGAAAGAACTCTTGACCCGGGGATACTTGGACTTAGTGTGTCCCAGAAAAAAGAAATGTACTTATAGAAATGAATGACACCAATAGAAAGAGCATTCATCTTTAAAGTGAAGGGTGGGCCATTCC